>NC_052345.1:4883654-4888654 GCF_016432855.1 Salvelinus namaycush
TCCATCCTCTCCTCCCTCTCCTCCTTTCTTTCTTCCTCTCCCTAGTCAGGCTTAATGCCTGCTTACAGCTCTGTCTCCTCCATGCGTGGAAATTGGCTAGGGGATCTGGTGGGTTTTGTGTCCTTGGAGATAACCAGTATGTGGGAGGTGACAAAGGTAGTGTAAGCCGTTATAGAATGTTCTCTGCTTTAAGAGTGAGTGTGTGTGTGTGTGTGTGTGTGTGTGTGTGTGTGTGTGTGTGTGTGTGTGTGTGTGTGTGTGTGTGTGTGTGTGTGTGTGTGTGTGTGTGTGTGTGTGTGTGTGTGTGTGTGTGTGTGTGCGTCTTCCTCTAAGTGCAGCAGCAGGAATAGATCTTAAGACAAACGGTATTGCGGAGGGGTAGTTATGATATCTATCCTATCTGTCAGCAACAGCAACTCTCTCTCTCTCTGTCGTTCTTTCTCCAAAGCCCCTTGACGTATTCTCTCTAGAGTGACTCTCTCATGTTGTTTCTTTAGAGGGCTTCTTCTTATCACAAGCTTGAAGCTTCTCACGGTGACATGTCTCAAGGCTTTCTGTGTGGATAGTATTTTCTCTCTCTCTATTTCTCTCTCTCTCTCTCTCTCTCCTTCAGTAGCTGCTCTTGTTCCCTGTATCAGATCAGCTGTGAGTCGGTTCATCCATCCCTACTCTGTCAATAATCCTCTCTAAGGCTCAGTGTGGCCGTGATTTACCAATAGCCTGTCAATAATCATGTAGTATGTGTGTGGTTATAATGGGCCCACTGAGGGAATTACAGAGCCAAAGCAGGAGGATCTACAGAGGTTAGCCTCTCAAAGCTCCAGGACTAATGCAAGGCAATGAATAGGCTCAGCATTGTTAATCACTGACTAGTAGCCAACTGGTCAAAACCCCAGACCTAATACAAGGCAATGGGATCAGGTCTTTAGCACTACTGGCTACTACTACTACTACTGACTACTACTACTACTACTACTACTACTACTGGCTACTGGCTACTGGCTACTACTGGCTACTGGCTACTACTACTACTGGATACTACTACTACTACTACCACTAATACTACTACTACTACTACTACTACTACCACCACTAATACTACTACTACTACTACTACCACTAATACTACTACTACTACTACTATTACTATTACTACTACTGGCTACAACTTCTACTACCTCTACTACTACTACTGACGACCAGCCAACCTGAGCAAACGCAACCCCACACACACTACTTACTGATCACACATAGGATCTATTGGTCATTAGAAAATCGTTAGTCCTGGCCACGCAATCTGATTGGTCAATTTGTGGTTTGAGTCGTGATGTTATTGACGTTAATGAGGGTGTGTGTTTGCCACATCAGCACTCTCTCATCTGTCTCCTTTCTCTTCCCAAGCGCGCGACAGACAATCACAAAAGAGAGATGGCGGAGTTTTACCACAAAGCCCCTAGTGAATTACATCACTGCCATTAATGATGAGGTCATCATAAACAACACGTTACTACATTTGTCTGTGGGACTTAGATCAGATGTAAGACAGGCCTATAGCAAAGCCAGTCAAAACCAAAGTCCCTGGCTGCTCGGGCCAATGGCTTGATAGTCCCAATAGGAACCCAAATCCTTTTGATTTTGGTGCACAGTAGTAGTTCATTAGGCAATTATGAAGATATTTATTAGAGAGGGATGAGATCAACAGCTAGAAACAGAGGGAGTAGGGGGATAGAGATCATCTGAGTGAGTGAGGGAGAGATTAAAAGAGAGAGAGAATGGTGAACCGAGAGAAAGAGGGATAAACAGAGACAAAGAAAGAACGAGGGAATCAAGACGAGGATAACTGCAGGAAAGGAGCGATCATTATTTCATCACTATCCTCAGTCTACTGCCTCTCAGACCAAGACCGCCAGACACATGACATCATGAGAGAGAGAGAGAGAGAGAGAGAGAGAGAGAGAGAGAGAGAGAGAGAGAGAGAGAGAGAGAGAGAGAGAGAGAGAGAGAGAGAGAGAGAGAGAGAGAGAGAGAGAGAGAGAGAGAGAGAGAGAGAGAGAGAGAGAGAGAGAGAGAGAGAGAGAGAGAGAGAGAGAGAGAGAGAGAGAGAGAGAGAGAGGAATAAGAGGTGTGGGAGATGAATGGCATTAAATCAACAACATGATTCATCCTTGTGTGTTATGGTCCATATGGCTGTATCTCTTTCTCTCTCTCTCTCCCTATTCATCTCAGGCAATGCATACAGCATCAATGTGACAGCCAATGCAACCAGGGCCTCGGGGCACATTTGGTCACAGTAAGACTATTAAGAGTCAGAGAAGGCTCAACTGTACTGGTCTGTTGGCCACTTGTTTGTTGGACACACACACACACACACACACACACACACACACACACACACACACACACACACACACACACACACACACACACACAAAAACACACACACGCACACACACACAGCTGCAGTGTAGTCATGAGGTGGGGTTGAGCTGGGTTAAGAGCTGAGATAAAGTAGGTCAGAGACAACATCCGAGGGGAAGAGGTAGAAGAGAATACTGTGAGAAGGTATTCTCTCTCTCTCCCTCCTCAGGTCCTGACCTTAGCCAGCCCAGTGGGGTTTTAGCTGTGGGTTGGTTTAGAAACTGATTTGCTCTGGTCAATCTGGTCTTTAAAAATGCCTGATAGAAACAGGGATAGTGGGAGTTTATGGTCTTTGGTAGGATGGAGAGAGGAGGAGTCATGTTGTACTAGTGGATGGTAATACTGTACTGGACGGGCTAGTGAGGGGTGGGAGGGATTTGTATTTATTATGGATACCCATTAGTTCCTGCCAAGGCAGCAGCTACTCTTCCTGGGGTCCAGCAAAACTAAGGCAGTTATTCAATTTTAAAAACGTTACAATACATTCACAACAGATTTTCATAATCTATGCCACAGATATTTGATGTACCGATTCCATGGTACAGGGTGTATGAGTTGATATATAAAATGACGCAAGATACAAGATTCAAGACTTCACAACTTTTCAGCTAAAATTATTGCATTGCCACCAATACAATGTTGAATATTTGGGGCGTACAACTATCGCAGCTCTGCAGATTTTGCTGTGAGGACACAGAATCAATAGACCACCAGGTAGCCTGTGCAGGAATGAAAACCCATAACATCCATCTATAATGGACCCTAGAAATAGCATCGTTGGGAGACTTGGAGAGACCTGGTCAGTCAATTACTAATATATTAATACTCTTAGTAGAAGTATTTATATTTAACTCGCAATCTATGGATTCTATTCGATTAGATAGATTCAAATTGTATGTTAAACATCACAGTATAGTTGAAGGATATATGGTGCGTAGAAAATCTGAAGAGGGTGGCCAGCAGAGATAGACGGGATGGGATGGGTTGAGGGAAACTGAGGGTTGGGATGTGGAACTGGAGACAAGTGGTAGAATGACGGTCAAAGGAAAAAGTAAAAATTAAGTAAAACTTTTTTAATGAAAAATAAGTTTAGTTGACACTAAAAAGGAATCCAATGCCTGTTTGCTTGATGCCACTCAGGTGCTTGAATGCGCGTACATATGCATACACACACACACACACACACACACACACATATTTACAAACGGACGGACACACACAGGTAAACAGTGCCACACAAACACATCCAGTTGGCCTTGCTGTTTAGATTGTTGTTGTCCTTGATGTCTTGTTTTTGCGTTGTTGTTTTCTGTTTTCCTTTGTCTCTTTTCTCCAGTTCTTTTCGTTGCTTGTTGGCGCATTGGGTGGTTGTGGTTTTGGTTGGAGGGGAACAGTGGCTTGGGGGGGTGAAGAAGGTGTGGGGGGTCTTGGATGGTTGAGGAGCAGCTCTCTAGGGGAACTGTGGGGGGTCTTGGCTGTTGGGAGCTTGGACCAGAGGCCGAGAGGTCACTGGTTCAGGTCCCCGATTCAACTGGGTGGGGGATCTGTCCTTGGGCATGGTGCTTGACCCTGGTTGCTCCTGTGGGTCACTCTGGATGGGAGTGTCTGCTGGATCTTTTCATTTTTGATTTAACCTTTATTTAACTAGTCAGTTAAGAACAAATTCTTATTTACAATGACGACTTACCGGGGAACAGTGGGTTAACTGCCTTGTTCAGGTGCAGCTCGGGAATTCGATCTAGCAACCTTTCGGTTACTGGCCCAACGCTCTAACCACTAGGCTACCTGCCGCCCGATGACTGAATGTAATGTCAATTTTGAGCGGCTTCACTGCAGGTAGATTGGATGTTTTAAAATTCAATATTAAAACATTTAAAAACTCAAATTTTCATTATCATTCCATCCAACTCTCTCTCTCTCTCTTTTCCTTATTCCCCCATCTCTCTCTCTCACTACATTCTCTCTCCTTTACTTTCCTCTTTTCCTTATTCCCCCCATCTCTCTCTCTCACCCCATTCTCTCTCCTTTACTTTCCTCTTTTCCTTATTCCCCCATCTCTCTCTCTCACCCCATTCTCTCTCCTTTACTTTCCTCTTTTCCTTATTCCCCCCATCTCTCTCTCTCACCCCATTCTCTCTCCTTTACTTTCCTCTTTTCCTTATTCCCCCCATCTCTCTCTCTCACCCCATTCTCTCTCCTTTACTTTCCTCTTTTCCTTATTTCCCCCATCTCTCTCTCTCCTTTACTTTCCGCTTTTCTTTCTCCTCTTACTCCCCCTCTCTTTCTTACTTTCCCTACCCTTTATTCCCCCTCTATTTTTCTCCCTCTCTCTCAATGTAGCAGCTCAGTCTTTATTTGTCCATTTTCCTCCTCTCCTCCTCCTCCTCTCCTCCCCCTGTCAATTAGCTCATGTAAACTTTGCTTCCCCTCATTGTTTTTCCAGAGGAAAGTGTCTCTGCTTTTAATTAAGCCCCGAGCTACAGGCTCTGACTACTATAAAATACAACCTCCAACCCCCTCCTCCTTCTCCTCTCACCATATTTTACTTTGCTCTGCTTCGTTTCTCCTTTTGTTTAATATAT
>NC_052345.1:4896154-4916154 GCF_016432855.1 Salvelinus namaycush
CTCTGGTCTTTCTTGGTAGTGCCAGTTGCCCCAGCCCTACCCCAGCCCCTCTCTTTCTGTCTCTCTTCCGCTCCAGACTCTCTCTCTCTTCATCCCCTCTCCCTCCCTTCTCTTGGCACAGGGAAGAGTGGCAGCAGGGTTAAGACAAGTCACATGGCTGGTTCACCACTTCCCACAGAGCCACAGACTGTATCTATGTAGTCAGAGGCCAGACCGAGTTGCTATGTTGTTGTATGTTAGTGTCTACTAGGCTACACAGCTACAATATACACCAGATGCTATAGAATGGCTGAGAGATCCCTCTTACATTACAGTATTGCATATCTCTAAAGCACTTAGTCTTGCATTCAAAAATTGATAAAGGCCTTTTTTGTCATTGTGAATCGGAGTCAGAGCTTGAAGACGATAATGTGAAGTATTGCTCTGTAGAAGGTCTTGGCTGTAGGAATGTTTCATATCCCTGTTATCTCAATGGTGTTTTGGGGGTAGTTGATATCCTTGTGCATACGGCATCCCTTCATGTGTGCGCTTGCGTGTCTGAAGTCTAGAAGGAGTAGGATGTTTTCCTTTTCTTATCACTGTCCTTGGGCCAAGCAAATGCTCACTAACCCTACAGTGTATTCGTGCTAACTTTGTTGTCGAAGCAAGGTGGTGGGAACGAAAAGACAGTAGACAGACAAAAAGAATCGGATGGACAAATGAGAGACAGACAGACCAAGAGAAACTGAGAAAATGAGACACAGAGAGCAAGAAAGAGAAAGAGATTTGATAGAGTGAGAGAGAAAGACAGACTGACAGACACAGAGCGAGAAACACACAGACAGACAGAGAGCGAGAGAGGTTTACCTTAATGCACACCTCTGGCCAGGCGGGCAGAGAGGCGGCCAGAGACGCGGGCAGCGAGGCAGGCAGGAAGTCCAATGTGTGTAACAGACCTCAGGCTGCAACATAAAGAGCCAGTGTGTATCTGGACCAGCAGGAAGTGTGAATGTACCGGGATAAATCTCTCCCTTCCCTCTCTGGTTTCTACTGTACTATACTATACATCACACAATCTCTGCTTCCTGCTCTCTCTCTCTCTCTCTCTCTCTCTCTCTCTCTCTCTCTCTCTCTCTCTCTCTCTCTCTCTCTCTCTCTCTCTCTCTCTCTCTCTCTCTCTCTGCTTCCTGCTCTCTCTCTTTTCTGTCCATTTCTCTCTGTGATCTTTTCTTTGCTGTGAAACTCATACAGCCACATTACATGTACAGCATTACAGATTATCTGTCGTCTGACTGTAAAAGAGTCGAGATTAATCGAGAGCAGGCTGAAAAGAGTACACATACTATCTCACATGAAATAAGGCGTTTCTCTTGATATGTATCCCGCTACCCCAAAATACCTTAGTCTCCTTTTTCAATTTCCACATCATCTACAATCTCTAACTGCTTTCTCCTTTTTAAAATCTCTTTCTGTATTGCTAACATGCCATTCTCTCTGTAAGTCTAGAGTTAACTCTGAGCAGGTCAAGAGACTCTGGCCAGCAGGCCTAAGCCATGTGTTTTATTTGCATTTACCCCGTATCCATTCCTGTGCCAGCAAAACGCCGCCCAGTGGCGATACACAGTAACAACACCCACTAATACTGTAGAAATCGCCCCATAAAGGAGTGAGAGAGAGGCCGGTTCCCCTTTCCGCCTTTTGTAAAAACATATTTATTTGGGTTAAAAGTCTAAGCCGTTGGGTGGTTCTAAGCTGACTTATGGAATTGTTTTAATAAGGTATCATTTAGCTATTTGATTTGGAATTGTAGGACCCTTTAGGTATCTCCCAAAAATATATATATATTGAATTTGGCCTTTACTACTGTAGCCCACAGAAACTCATTGAATAACACATTCAGAAATGGCAAAAAAGACAGTAAACAAATAGATCATGAGGAATAAGGTTTAGACGTGTCTGTTCTGTATCTAGGAGATATAAGACAGATCAGGAAATATATATTTACACATATTCAACACCTTATTTTTGTTGGCAAAAAACTACCACCATACTTCCATTCATTTGTATGGGTTACCTTTTGACAATTGGGTCGTAAGTAAAATGGAGAACCCCATTGTGTTGGTGAGAGTGGTGTCTGTAGGCCAACACTTTTGGATGCTACAGACGATTTCGTGAGAAGACAGATTTTCAGGGATGTATCCTGGTCTGACAGACAGCTGACTTTCCACCGCAGATGCGGAAGGGCGACATAGGAGGATGCGGTGGATTGAGACACAGCCCATGCAAAAAAAACATTTATATCTAGTTTAACTAACACACACACACACACACACACACACACACACACACACACACACACACACACACACACACACACACACACACACACACACACACACACACACACACACACACACATACATACACACATACATACATACATACATACATACATACATACACACACACACAATATGGCCGTGGCCCCTAATTCTTTAGTCTGAGCAGAGATGGAGGTTAACAGGGTACTAACACAAGGATGAAGGTTAATAGGGTACTAACACAGACATGAAGATTAACAGGGTACTAACACAAGGATGAAGGTTAATAGGGTACTAACACAGAGATGAAGATGAATAGGGTACTAACACAAGGATGAAGGTTAACAGGGTACTAACACAGAGATGAAGGTTAACAGGGTACTAACACAGAGATTAAAATTAACAGGGTACTAACACAAGGATGAAGGTTAATAGGGTACTAACACAGAGATGAAGGTTAACAGCGTACTAACACAGAGATGAAGGTTAACAGGGTACTAACACAAGGATGAAGGTTAATAGGGTACTAACACAGAGATGAAGGTTAACAGGGTACTAACACAGAGATGAAAATGAACAGGGTACTAACACAGAGATGAAGATGACAGGGTACTAACACAGAGATGAAGGTTAACAGGGTACTAACACAAGGATGAAGGTTAATAGGGTACTAACACAGAGATGAAGGTTAACAGGGTACTAACACAAGGATGAAGGTTAATAGGGTACTAACACAGAGATGAAGGTTAACAGGGTACTAACACAAGGATGAAGGTTAACAGGGTACTAACACAAGGAGGAAGATGAGAGGGTACTAACACAGAGATGAAGGTTAACAGGGTACTAACACAGAGATGAAGGTTAACAGGGTACTAACACAGAGATGAAGGTTAACAGGGTACTAACACAAGGATGAAGGTTAATAGGGTACTAACACAGAGATGAAGATGACAGGGTACTAACACAGAGATGAAGGTTAACAGGGTACTAACACAGAGATGAAGGTTAACAGGGTACTAACACAAGGATGAAGGTTAACAGGGTACTAACACAAGGAGGAAGATGAGAGGGTACTAACACAGAGATGAAGGTTAACAGGGTACTAACACAGAGATGAAGGTTAACAGAGTACTAACACAAGGATGAAGATTAACAGGGTACTAACACAGAGATGAAGGTTAACAGGGTACTAACACAGAGATGAAGATGACAGGGTACTAACACAGAGATGAAGATGACAGGGTACTAACACAGAGATGAAGATGACAGGGTACTAACACAGAGATGAAGGTTGATCCAAATAGTGCTGGGCGATATATCTAATTCATTTGAATGTATGTTTTTGTGTGATATTCCAAATGCCTGTGTCAAAGAATCAAGGCTTTGTTATTTTTAGTTTTTGTTTGTGTCTGTCTGCTTGTTCTCATATTTTTGGTCTCGTCTCCTTCGTTCCTCTGTGCTGTGGGCACCTTCCCATTTACACCAGAGATCTGTGTATAATGACGAGATGCACGTCTCCTCTCTAACAATGGGAGTCGTTGTCCCCAAGGCGGGAAGGCAGGTGACAAACTTAGGTCCAAAATAAGCCCATAGAAATGCCGCCTAGGCCTAATTTCGGACAGGTTTTAGTGAGAGTGAAACCTCTTGCTTCGCCTCTTCCTCTACGGTTTACACACAACCCCCCCCCCCCCCCCCGCCTCTCACGCCAACAACGCTGAGAGATCTCATCTTCCTCTACGGTTTACACACAACCCCCCCCCCCCCTGCCTCTCACGCCAACAACGCTGAGAGATCTCATCTTCCTCTACGGTTTACACACAACCCCCCCCCCCCCCTGCCTGTCACGCCAACAACGCTGAGAGATCTCATCTTCCTCTACGGTTTACACACAACCCCCCCCCCCCCCCGCCTCTCACGCCAACAACGCTGAGAGATCTCATCTTCCTCTACGGTTTACACACGACCCCCCCCCCCCCTGCCTCTCACGCCAACAACGCTGAGAGATCTCATCTTCCTCTGCGGTTTACACACAACCCCCCCCCCCCCTGCCTATCACACCAACAACGCTGAGATCACATCTTCCTCTACGGTTTACACACAACCCCCCCCCTCCCCCCTGCCTCTCACGCCAACAACGCTGAGATCACATCTTCCTCTACGGTTTACACACAACCCCCCCCCTCCCCCCTGCCTCTCACGCCAACAACGCTGAGAGATCACATCTTCCTCTACGGTTTACACACAACCCCCCCCCCCCGCCTCTCACGCCAACAACGCTGAGAGATCACATCTTCCTCTACGGTTTACACACAACCCCCCCCCCCCCCCCTGCCTCTCACGCCAACAACGCTGAGATCACATCTTCCTCTACGGTTTACACACAACCCCCCCCCTCCCCCCTGCCTCTCACGCCAACAACGCTGAGAGATCACATCTTCCTCTACGGTTTACACACAACCCCCCCCCCCCCCCCTGCCTCTCACGCCAACAACGCTGAGATCACATCTTCCTCTACGGTTTACACACAACCCCCCCCCTCCCCCCTGCCTCTCACGCCAACAACGCTGAGAGATCACATCTTCCTCTACGGTTTACACACAACCCCCCCCCCCCCCCCTGCCTCTCACGCCAACAACGCTGAGATCACATCTTCCTCTACGGTTTACACACAACCCCCCCCCTCCCCCCTGCCTCTCACGCCAACAACGCTGAGAGATCACATCTTCCTCTACGGTTTACACACAACCCCCCCCCCCCCCCCCTGCCTCTCACGCCAACAACGCTGAGAGATCTCATCTTCCTCTACGGTTTACACACACCCCCCCCCCCCCTGCCTCTCACGCCAACAACGCTGAGAGATCTCATCTTCCTCTACGGTTTACACACAACCCCCCCCCCCCCTGCCTCTCACGCCAACAACGCTGAGAGATCTCATCTTCCTCTACGGTTTACACACAACCCCCCCCCCCCCCCCCCTGCCTCTCACGCCAACAACGCTGAGAGATCTCATCTTCCTCTACGGTTTACACACAACCCCCCCCCCCCCCCCCTGCCTCTCACGCCAACAACGCTGAGAGATCTCATCTTCCTCTACGGTTTACACACAACCCCCCCCCCTGCTTCTCACGCCAACAACGCTGAGAGATCTCATCTTCCTCTACGGTTTACAGACACCCCCCCCCCCCCTGCTTCTCACGCCAACAACGCTGAGAGATCTCATCTTCCTCTACGGTTTACACACAACCCCCCCCCCCCCTGCCTCTCACGCCAACAACGCTGAGAGATCACATCTTCCTCTCTAATGAGCGGTTTCAGCTGTTTGAGGTTTGGTCCAACATTATTTTACTGTAATAGAGTAGAAGTGAACTTTTCAGACGATACCCTAAAAGGATATTATTAATGAACATTGATTCTGGAAATGAATGCTCAGTTTGTCGCACGCAGCGATGTACCGCTAGCAGCATTTTAGCCAAAGACTGTTATACCAGCTGTCTGGTCTGTGTTTTAGAAAGGCACAATAAGCCTGAAACATAATTATATAAGGAATTGGCAACTAGTTCTCATTCTGAGAAATAAGGTGGGCCACTTGATTTCCTTTGTTGAAAAAGTGGACAGGCTAACATGCTTTTCAAACAATTGGAGACAGACAGAAGGGTGTGTTCATAGCGATTTAACTGCTCTACCTGGTTAGCTAGAAAATAGATCCAAGTTGGCTAAACTTAAAATATAAAGAGTCACTGGCTAATCACTAGCACCTGGGCTGGAGAGTGTTGCCTGCTGCAACAAGGTAGTCATTATTAGTGAATGTGCATTATGCAGGGTTCTAGTTACATTTCTAACCAAAAAGGTCATTTTCATAGAAATCCAGATCACTGATTATTGCAACAAAAAAAAGCTGATTAAACTATTTAGATAAAATAATACAATTATTAGTGGGTCTTATGGTTGTGGAAGGCTTATATTTAGCCTAGGTATAATTTCACAAGCCCTGAATTCATTAGAGTATTGCTGACTGTTTGAAATGCAGTGTATTTGACCTTTAATTATACAATGCATATTTAGAGAAAGCATTAAAAAATATATATATATATATATTGTGAATCGCCCATAAGTTAGAAAACATTTAGATAGTATTTTTAGGCCATATCGCCCCTGTGTATATGTAGGGTTCTGACTGAGCCCTAGGGGTCCTATGGGGACTTTAACAGGCCTGTCAGCATCACTCCCAGCCACTGAATTAGGCAATCTATTTCCACCCGGCTATCCATATTAATTATGAATCAGTGTGTATCTGTTGGGGCTGTGACCAACAGGCCAGCTTGCATAGTAATGATCACCCAATGTGGGGGACCGATCATGTACTGTGTCAAAGAGAAGGTTTGGTGATATCTTTTATATATTTTTTAAACCTTTATTTAACTAGGCAAGTCAGTTAAGAACAAATTCTTCTTTACAATGACAGCTTAGGAACAGAGTGTTAACTGCCTTGTTCAGGGGCAGAACGACAGATTTTTACCTTGTCAGCTCGGGGATTCGATCTAGCAACCTTTCGGTTACTGGTCCAACGCTCTAACCACTAGGCTACCTGCCGCCCAGAATCAATGCTTTATTAAAAGATCACTTTTTGGGAGAAGACAGACACAATTTTTTCTCTTTATATCAGCCCAACACTAATTGGTCCATAAACAATAAAACATCTTTCTGTATGCCTATAGGGCACTCCATGTATGACTTAAACACATTGTATTACAGAGCAGCGGTAAGCTGCATTGATACAACAGAGAGAGAGAGAGAGAAAGAGGGGTGAAGGTGTAGTGGTATTATTAGGATAAGAGGATGAATGGAGAGAGAAAGCAGAGCCAAGGTGGCGGAGGGGCTGTGTTGTGTATGGGCATGCAGCCAGCCAGCCCTCGCCCCCTTCCCTGCCTCCCTTACCCACTCTACCAATCCCCTGGCCTGTCTATCTAGCCCTCCTCTATACTCGCTCCATTCTTCCCTCTCTCCTCCCTCATCCATGCCCTGCCTGTCTATCTATCCTCCAGGCCAAAGCACTGGAACATCCCTCCCTCCACCTCCTCCCTCCCCTCCATCCCTCCATCCATCCCTCCCCTCCCCCCGACATCCCTCCCTCTCTCCCTCCTCTCTCTCCTCCTTTTCCCTCCCTTCACTCCCTCCTTCCTCCACTGTCTATTTGTCCTCTAGTCAGTGCTCTAGGCCCCAGCCCTGGAGTCCTTCTCCCCTACCTTCTCTCCATCAATCCCTCTATCTCTCCATCCACCTCTCCCTCTCTCCTCTCTCCTATTTTACCCTCCCTTCCCCAATCCACCCATCCCCTGCCTATCCTCCAGGCCCCAGCCCTGCAGAGGCCCCCTCCCTCCATCCCTCCTCTCTCCCTCCCTCCCTCCGCTCTCTCTCCGGGGTCCCCTTGGTGCGGCACGGCGGTGTTGGCAGAGCGTGGGCGCAGGCGGCACACAGACGGGCGCACAGATGGGCAGCAAGCTGTGCGGGGCGGCTAGGCACACCTGCTCTCTCTACTCAGAACCCACTGCTGCCACTACGCTCCACACACACGTGGGCTTCTGCCTGGTTTGACTGGCACAGTGCATTGTGGAAACGCACATGCACACAAATGGAGAAACGCACACCGACGCACTCATAGGCAAACACACACACACATTTAGGATGGATCATTTCTCTTTTGTCTTGGGTCAGAGGCTTTTAACTCAAACAGGAGCAGTGCTACAGGGCTTATTGACCTGCTACTATAGGTTCCTTAGTCACACTGTCAGGACCCCATCAAAGCAGGGGTGTCCATACAGACTGCCTGCAGAGAAGTATATATATTTTTAATCCACTTATATGAAAATAAATGACAAAATGATAAATAAATAATAAAAGAGAGAAAAACTGGAAAAAGTAATAAAATAAAACAGCTAAAAAAATAACCCAGGAAAATATAAATACTAAAATAATGTCCAATAAAAGAGCTGAGTGAACATCTGTGTGGGATAGCCGAGGGGATTAGGAGGGTTGGAACATTTTAAGCGCATTAAGGATTAAAAAAAGGTCAGAATGTTTAGCAACATACCCATAAACCTCTTAAGCGAAACCCAATTGGGAGGCTTGAGTACAGCGTTATCCTGTGTTTTGGGGAAGAAGCGAATGGAGGGAGAAGGGATGGATGGGGGAGGACTGAGGGAGGGAGGGAGGGTGGATGGATGGGGGGACTGAGGGAGGGTGGATGGATGGGGGGACTGAGGGAGGGAGGGGATGGGGAGAGTTGACATGGAGGCAGTACTGTGTTATCCTGTGTTTTGGGGAAGAGTCAGGGATGAAGGAGGTAAAGGGAGGGAGAGTTGGCATTTGTGAGGGGAATCTCTGTGAATACACACTGACACACACTGGTAAGATGTACAGATGGCCATGCACTTGATGGTGCTCACTTGTGGTTTTCACATGTTGGAACAGAGGAGCGGCTTTACATTACAAGCATTAACATAGCACAGGTGTGTGTACACACTCATTCACATGGACACTTCTCTGCCATGCCCTATAAAACATCTGGCCAGCTCTGGGGTGTTCTTGGTTTTGACTCCACTTTCCCCTCTCCATCTGATTTATAGACTTAAGTGTGTGTGTGTGCGTCAGTGTGTGTGTGTGTGTGTGTGTGTGTGTGTGTGTGTGTGTTTTAATCTGAGTCAGTGTGAATGTGTTTTAATCTGTGTGTGTGTGTGTGTGTGTGTGTTTGTGTGTGTGTGTGTGTGTGTGTGTGTGTGTGTGTGTGTGTGTGTGTGTGTGTGTGTCAGTATGTGTGTGTGTGTGTGTCAGTATGTGTTTGTTGTGAGTGCTTAGTGTTTAATCTGGGCTGTTTGGACTTTATTCTGCCCCTCAGTTAGCCGTCTGTTAGTCCGGCCGGGCTGCTCAGTGTGACATGGTCTGTCCGACCTTTGTGACCCCAGAGGCCAGCCGGTCACCACCACCGGTCAGAGATCAATGGGGATTAACACAAACGTACACACTGAAACACACTCAAAGGTCAACAATCAACTAGATTTAACACCGAACACAGCAGGGGGGGGGGGGGGACTGAACGTGGAGAGATATTTGAGACAAATTAAGAAAATCCTTGACTATGTACAGACTCAGTGAGCATAGTCTTGCTATTGAGAGAGGCCGCCGTAGGCAGACCTGGC
The DNA here is from genome assembly GCF_016432855.1 of Salvelinus namaycush. NCBI lineage: Eukaryota > Metazoa > Chordata > Actinopteri > Salmoniformes > Salmonidae > Salvelinus > Salvelinus namaycush. Next base: position 4,905,648 of record NC_052345.1, read on the forward strand.
TCTCAAAAGAAGACAGGCTATGAGCACACTGCCCACAAAATGAGGTGGAAACTGAGCTGCACTTCCTAACCTCCTGCCAAATGTATGACCATATTAGAGACACATATTTCCCTCAGATCACACAGACCCACAAAGAATTTGTAAAAAAATCAAACATTGATAAAATCCACTATATCTGTTACACGAAATACCACAATGTGCAGAGTCACAGTAGCAAGATGTGTGGTCCGTTTTGATCTGTTTATTTATTTCCCTTTTATACCTTTTATTCCCTTTTAACTACTGGTACATTGTTACAACACTGTACATACTGTACACAACACTGTACATACTGTACACAACACTGTACATACTGTACACAACACTGTACATACTGTACACAACACTGTACATACTGTACACAACACTGTACATACTGTACACAACACTGTCAATAATCTAACATTTAAAATGTCTATATTCTTTTCAAACTTTTGTGTGTGTAATGTTTACTAATGTTTCCCTTGTTTATTTCCCTTTTGTTTATTGTCTATTCCATTTTCTTTGGCAATGTAAACATATGTTGCCCATGCCAATAATGCCTTTGAATTTATATTTGAACCACAGAGGAGAGGGAGGGGGGAGAGAAGGGGGAGAGTTGTATGAGAGTTGTATTAGGGAAGAGAGGAGGGGACAAAGGTTAGGGAGAAGAGGAGAGTGAAGGTTAGGGAAGAGAGGAGGGGACAGAGGTTAGGGAGAAGAGGAGAGTGAAGGTTAGGGAAGAGAGGAGGGGACAGAGGTTAGGGAGAAGAGGAGAGTGAAGGTTAGGGAAGAGAGGAGGGGACAGAGGTTAGGGAGAAGAGGAGAGTGAAGATTAGGGAAGAGAGGAGGGGAGGGGACAGAGGTTAGGGAGGAGAGGAGAGTGAAGGTTAGGGAAGAGAGGAGGGGACAAAGGTGAGGGAGAAGAGGAGAGTGAAGGTTAGGGAAGAGAGGAGGGGACAGAGGTTAGGGAGAAGAGGAGAGTGAAGGTTAGGGAAGAGAGGAGGGGACAAAGGTTAGGGAGGATAGGAGAGTGCAGAGGGAGGACAGAATGGAGAGACTGATAAGAGAAGGAGCAGAGGAGTGGAGAGAGAGAGAGAGGAACCACAGAGGGAGGAAAGTGGAGAAGAGAGGAACCACAGAGGGAGGAGTGGAGGGGGAGAGAGGGACCACAGAGGGAGGAAAGTGGAGAAGAGAGGGACCACAGAGGGGGGAATGGAGAGGAGGGGGAGCAAGAGGAACCACAGAGGGGGGAGTGGAGAGGAGGGGGAGAGAGAGGAACCACAGAGGGGGGAGAGGAGAGGGAGAGAGGAACCACAAAGGGAGGAAAGGAGAGGGAGAGAGGAACCACAGAGGGAGGAAAGGAGAGGAGGGGGAGCGAGAGGAACCACAGAGGGGGGAGAGGAGAGGGAGAGAGGGACCACAGAGGGGGGAGAGGAAGGTTGGGGAAGTCAGGGTTAAGGGAGGAGAGAGAGAGAGAGTGAGTGAAAAGAGAGGGTTTCTGAAGGAGAGAGAGAAAAGAGAGGGTTAGGAAGGAGAGAGAGAAAAGAGAGAGAGGGTTAGGGAGGAGAGAGAGGAAAGATAGAGAGGGTTAGGAAGGAGAGAGAGAAAAGAGAGAGAGGGTTAGGGAGGAGAGAGAGGAAAGATAGAGAGGGTTAGGAAGGAGAGAGAGAAAAGAGAGATGGTTAGGAAGGAGAGAGAGGAAAGAGAGAGAGAGGGTTAGGAATGAGAGAGAGGAAAGATAGAGAGAGCTAGGCAGGAGAGAGAGAAAAAGAGAGAGAGGGTTAGGAATGAGGGGAGAGAAAAGAGCAGACATAGTGGGGGGTATGTTAAGGCCATGAAGGCTTACTGTATAATGGTTGTGGTGGGGCTGTGGGATTTCACAGGGGCTGTGGTGGGAATGATATGGGGCGGGCTGTGGGGATGGCTGCTGATGTGTGTGTCATGGGGCTTCGATGGGGGAATTGGGAGGGAGGAGATATACAAGACTGTCGGTGTCTAAAGCCATGGGATTGTCAGGGTTTGTGGGGACTGGTGGGAATATGGGACTGTCAGGGTTTGTGGAGACTGGTGGGAATATGGGACTGTCAGGGTTTGTGGAGACTTGTGGGAATATGGGACTGTCAGGGTTTGTGGGGACTGGTGGGAATATGGGACTGTCAGGGTTTGTGGAGACTGGTGGGAATATGGGACTGTCAGGGTTTGTGGAGACTGGTGGGAATATGGGACTGTCAGGGTTTGTGGAGACTGGTGGGAATATGGGACTGTCAGGGTTTGTGGAGACTGGTGGGAATATGGGACTGTCAGGGTTTGTGGAGACTGGTGGGAATATGGGACTGTCAGGGTTTGTGGAGACTTGTGGGAATATGGGACTGTCAGGGTTTGTGGAGACTGGTGGGAATATGGGACTGTCAGGGTTTGTGGAGACTTGTGGGAATATGGGACTGTCAGGGTTTGTGGAGACTGGTGGGAATATGGGACTGTCAGGGTTTGTGGAGACTTGTGGGAATATGGGACTGTCAGGGTTTGTGGAGACTGGTGGGAATATGGGACTGTCGGGGTTTGTGGAGACTGGTGGGAATATGGGACTGTGACTGTTTGGGTCTAGGGATGCCTGCTTTACATCAGACTTCATGAAAGTCCATTGGGGGAATTTGGGGAGGAGCAGTACAGGATTGTGATTGTGTAAATGGACTACTGGGGATTTGGAGGAACTGGAGGAATTTATTCCTATAGCTGTGTATGTAGTCAGGTCCAAAATGATTGGCACCCTTGATAAAGATGAGCAGAAAATACTGTTTAAAATAAATAAAACAAACAAAATTAAATCTGCATTAACATTCTACCTCTTCCAATTAATCTCAGTTTAAGGAACTGCAATGGCTTTCCATGGCTTCCTGTTTCACCGGGGTATAAATATGAGGTGACACTCATGTAAAAGCCCTTTGTCATCCACCACCATGGGAAAAGGCAAAGAACTCACAAACGAAAAGAGACAAATGGTTGTTGACCTTAATAAATCAGGCAATGGGTACCAAAGCATTGCTAAAAAAACAAAAAAATACCACTTACCACTATTAGGGCAACAATGAAGAAGTTTTTAAACCACTGGAACAGTGGTAAACTTGCCTGGTAGAGGATGCAAGTGTATCTTGTCCCCAAGCGCAGTGAGGAAGATAGTTCTGGAGGAAAAGAAAAGTCCAAGGGCCACAGTTGGAGAATTCCAGAAATTGGCCACAGCTTCTGGTCACCAAATCTACAATTAGATGCCACCTCCATGTCAAAATAAAAAATTATATTGTATTTGTCACATGCGCAGTCTTATGACTTGGGGGAAGAAGCTGTCTCGGGGGCCTGTTGGTCCAGCGTGAACAGTCTATGGTTTGAGTGGCTGGAGTCTTTGGAAAGTTTTCGGGCCTTCCTCTGACACCGCCTGGTATAGAGGTCCTGGATGACAGGGAGCTCTGCCCCAGTGATGTACTGGGCTGTCCTCACCACCCTCTGTAGTGCTTTGTGGTCGAGGGCGGTGCATTTGCCACCAAGCGGTGATGCAGCCAGTCAAGATTCTCTCAATGGTGGAGCTGTAAAACTTTTTGAGGAACCGAGGTCCCATGCAAAATCTTTTGAGCTTCCTGAGTGGGAAGAGGCGCTACCGTGCCCTCTCCACTACTGTGCGGGCGTATGTGGACCATTTTAAGTCCTTAGTGATGTGGATGCCAAGGAACTTGCAGCTCTCGGCCCGCTCCACAAGAGCCCTGTCAATGTGGATGGTGCTCTACCCTCTTTCTCCTATAGTCCACGATCAGCTTCTTGGTCTTACTGAAGTTAAGGGAGAGGTTATTGTCCTGGCACCACACTGCTAAGTCTCTGACCTCCTCCCTTTAGGCTGTTTCATCGCTGTCGGTGATCAGGCCTACCTCCATCGTCACCACGCAGTCTTGGGTGAACAGGGAGTACAGGACGGGACTAAGCACACACCCCTGAGGGGCCCCTGTGTTGAGGGTCAGCATGGCTTACTGTCACCACCTGGGGCTGGCCCATCAGGAAGTCCAGGATCCAGTTGCAGAGGGAGGGGTTCAGTCCCAGGGTCCCTAGCTTGGTGATGAGCTTGGAGGGGACAATGGTGTTGAACGCTGAGCCGGAGTCTATGGACAGCATTCTCCCATAGTTATTTCCCCTCTTGTCCAGGTGGGAGAGGGCAGTGTGAAGTTCAATTGCATCTGTGGATCTGTTGGGGCAGTATGCGAATTTGAGTGGGTCTAGGGTGTCTGGGATGATGGTGTTGATGTGTGTCATGACCAGCCTTTCAAAGCACTTCATAATTACGGATGTGCTACAGGGCGATAGTCATGTAGGCAGGTTACCTTGGAGAACAGACTTGGACAAGGAGAGATAAAACATGTCAGTGAAGACACTTGCCAGCTGCTCTGTGCATGCTTTGAGAACGCGCCCTGGTATTCCGTCTGGCCCTGTGATTGTTAACCTGTTTAAACGTTTTGCTCACATTGGCCACAGAGAGCGAAATCACACAGTCATCTGGAAAACAGGGTCTTTCACGCAAGGCACAGTGTTATATTCCTCAAAGCGAGCATAAAAGGCATTTAGCTAGTTTGGGAGTTCTGCATCGCTGGGCAACTCCCGGCTGGGTTTCCCTTTGTAATCCATTATCATCTGCCACAGTTGACGAGTATTTCACCTTCCTCCTATATTGTCCTTTTGTTTATTTCAATAGGCTCTTTGGAAGGTTTGCCCCAACAAATAAATTTTTTCGAGAGCAAACAACAAATACGAACGCATGGAGTTTACTAAAAGGTAGAGGCGCTTGGGATAAACTGATGGTATGGTCAGATGACATGAAAATAGTACTCTTTGGCCACGCACACCAGTGGTGGGTTTGGCGTCAAAATAATGATGCATATGCAGACAAGACCCTCATAGCTACTGTAAAATATGGTGGTGGATCTTTGTTATGGGGCTATTTTGCTTCCACTGGACCTGGTGTCCTTGTTAAGGTCAACGGCATCATGAACTTTGCCAAGTACCAAGACATTTTAGCCCAAAACCTGGTTGCCTCTGCCTGGAGGCTGAAACTTGGCCACAAGTGGATCTTCCAGCAAGACTATAACCCCAAGTGCACATCAAAATCCACAAAGAAATGGTTAATTGACTACAAAATCAACATTTTGCAATAACACCCCATTGAATTAAAGAGGGCAGTCCATAAGCGCAGACAAACGATATCAAGGATCTGGAAAGATTCCGTCTGAATGGAGGAAGATCCCAATGTGTTATCCAATCTCATAAAACATTGTAGAAAAAGACTGTGACATTATTCTCGCAAGGGGAGGGTGGCGGAGTATTGACAGCTGGAGTGCCAATAACTTTGACACCTATCTTTTTGTGATTTTGTTTTGTATTACTTGTTAAACAAAATGGCTTTCTCTGAGCAAATGTAATAGTAAAAAATTGCATACAATATAGCTCATAATTATTTATTTTATACATATTTTTTTGCTCATCTTTGTCAAGGGTGCCAATAATTTTGGACCTTGGAGGTGTTGTGTGGTAGGCTGTGGGGTTTTGGGGGGTAGGAGTAAAGGATGTTAGGGGAGCTGCAGGGGCATGATTTGGGTTTCTGGGGAGGGCTTGGGGGGCTGTGGAGTACAGATAAGAGGTCTGGATGTGTGTCTAGGATGCTGGGGGGAGGATGGGGGAGAGACAGAGACACACACACACACTGTGGGGGAGGCCGGGGGGGCTGGCTGCCTCAGTGCCTGCAGCTGGCATCGGGGTGATAACCAGCAGGCAGTTCCTTCTCTGTAGTGACAGAGAGATACACATAAGTGGTACTGAATAAGAGTTCACCAGCAGTTATAGTAGGGCTAGGCTAGCCAGGCTAAAGCTACCAGAGACGTACAATCAGCTGTGCTGTGACGGTCAGTGTGACCACTTCACCAGAGTGGGGTTCTAGAGTGATGTTCTAGAGCACTGGGGGTGCTGTTAAATGGGGGTTGTCAGTGGGCCTGTAGTGTTGACTGTCCTGATATCTCTTATCATCTCTGATAGGAACAGAAGCTCTCTCTCTGTCACGCATGCTTCTTCAATCACACCTATATCTGGGCCAAGGAGCAGGTCCAAGTGGTGCTAACCACTAGCCTACAAATCACACACATCAAAGCACATTTACTGGGGATTGACTGAGGAGAATCTGTTCAATCAATTTGTATCATTCCAGAAACCCTGATTGGTTTGAGGGTTCTGTTTACTGTGTTTATTCAGTTAGACCACTTTAACACCAACTGCTTTCCATTGGATTGTAGCTCTGACACACACAATGTGCTGTACGTACCGTGTCGGAGAGTCACCGCTTCTTATTATAGATTCAGGAGGCGAAACACAAGAGGAAGAAAGTTCAGTGGACGCTATTTTCTTTCTTAACAGTTTTCGTTGGCCAACGTATATGTTTACTTTGAGTCTGTGTGTGTGTGTGTGTGTGTGTGCGCGCACGGTTGTGTGTGAGTGGCGTCAGCTAGCTGGAATGCTTCGCTACCGCCAATGCTAAAATGGCTGCCAAGCCATAAGATGGCTGCCAGGAGCAGCGAGCGAGAAAAGATAAGAGAGCGAGAGAGTCTGCAGAAGGGAGGAAAAAGGAGCTCTCTTTCTATTCCTCTCTTTCTGTTTCTCTCCCTCTCTCACCTTCTCTCTCTCTGTCCCAAACCTATTCTCCTCTCCTTTTCTTTCCTTCCTGTTCTCTTTCTCTCCCCCTATCGCTCTGTCTCTCTACTTCGCTCTTTCTTTCTCCCTCTCTTGCTCTCTCTCTCCCTCTGTTCCTCACTTTCTCTGTACCTCTCTCTCCTCTCTCAGCATTAGCAAGCAGTGAGACAGGTCTGTTTTTGTTTCTACTAGCTAATCTCGTGGCTTAGTGTGGCGAGGCTGTGCTGTGTGTGTGATTGTGTGCGTGCGGGTGGTGTGTATGTGTGCTTGGTGTGTGTTTGTGCATCTTTGTGTATGTGTCTATGCGTGTTGGCATTAGTTCTCCCCTGCTCTGTTATCACCTACATGCTGCAGATAAACACCTCTGTTAGTAGGCCTGGCTGTGGCCCTGCAGATGTCATGCCCACGCCACTGGTACTGTACACGCATACACACGCACTCCGCCATTCAGAAACATACACTCATGCTTGGTTCGTGCCCTGAATGCTGATTGGCTGACAGCCGTGGTATATCAGACCATATACTGTACCATGGGTATGACAAAACATTTATTTTACTGTTCTAATTACGTTGGTAGCCAGTTTCTAATAGCAATAAGGAACCTTGTTTTTCTGTTGGTATATGGCCAATATACCATGGCTAAGGGCTGTATCCAGGCACTCTGCAGTGCGTTGTGCAGAAGAACACCCCCTCGGGCCTTATTGCTTAATTATACATAGACTACATTCTGTGCATGGACATAGACCACAAAACACACACACATGCCAGATAGCACACAGTGCATAAACAAAGAAACACACAGCAATCACCAATAGTACTTTCTCTGTGTCAGCCTTGGTTCTCCACTGTGTTCTAATGGATCAGGTAGCCTGTAATGACACATGCTGGAGGTTAGGGAGTCTTTACTGAAAGACTTCTGCTGTAACAACCTCTCCCTTGTGGCTGTAATCTCTACTCTAGTCCCTGGCTTCTGCGGCCTACCAATGCCAAGAGCAGTAATAAGGCTGTGACAGCTGTGTGCTTGTGTGTGTGTGTGTGTGTGTGTGTGTGTGTGTGTGTGTGTGTGTGTGTGTGTGTGTGTGTGTGTGTGTCTGTGTCTGTGTCTGTGTCTGTGTGTGTGTGTGTGTGTGTGTGTGTGTGTGTGTGCCACTGCTGTCTCTGTCAATATCTAAAGGCCACTGAGTTTCCTTCACCTTTACCACACTTAGCCTTAAATCCCCCTCCCTGGGAAGTAAAGATGGCGCAGTCAGCCCAGGGTGTGTGTGTGTGTGTGTGTGTGTGTGTGTGTGTGTGTGTGTGTGTGTGTGTGTGTGTGTGTGTGTGTGTGTGTGTGTGTGTGTGTGTGTGTGTGTGTGTGTGTGTGTGTGTGCGCCATCCAACATCTAACAGCGCAATCATATCCCTCTTCTTAATCTCACTTAATACCTCCTTGCTGGCAGGGTTTTAGGCTGCATAAACAGAACACCTTAAACACACACACACACACACACACACACACACACACACACACACACACACACACACACACACACACACACACACAAACAGTAAATCTGAACACCTTGAGACAGGAGTTGAGGGGGGTGGGGTAGGAACATTGGGAACATTCTGTGACATTGATATATACAAATAAACACTGTATACAGACACCCTCCTTGACCCTTAGTGAAGCAATCTCCCTACTCTCCTCAAATATCCCATCTGTCAGTATAGAATCTATGACTGAAGTTCAGAGGGGTTCCAACACCTCCTCCCTTCCTCTTTCCTCACATACAGCAGTATACTTTGTATCCACCACAGCCAAGCTAAATCCCTCTCTTCTCTTCTAGAATCTGGACAATCAGACAGCTCCAGCCAACAAGGAGACACAGACATCAAGCCTCCGCCCAATGGTAAGAGAACACTCTCACACACACACACACACACACACACACACACACACACACACACACACACACACACACACACACACACACACACACACACACACACACACACACACACACACACACACACACACACACACACACACACTCATCCTAACACTTCCTCTCTCTCCTCTGCAGGGCACCTGAGTTTCCAGGACTGCTTCGTCACCTCAGGAGTGTGGAACGTGGCTGAGCTCGTCAGGGTGTCACAGAGTGAGTATCTACCCCTCTCTTATCCTTTCTATATATAGCTCTATCTCTCTCTAACTATAGCTCAATATATCTCTATCTATAGCTCTATCTATCTCTCTCTATCTATACCTCTAGCTATAGCTCTATATATCTATCTACCTCTCTCTATATATAGCTCTATCTATAGCTCTATCTATCTTTCTATATCAATAGCTATATCTATCTCTCTCTCTCTCTCTCTCTCACACACACTCACCATCTCTCTCTTCTCTCTCCGTCTCTCTTATCCCTCAGTTTTTCTCTCCATACTCTTCCAATGTTCTCTTGGCTGGCCATTTGTTCTTCAAATTCCACAATCCAAATGCTGATTTACTGTCTTCTAAATCTCTCCTCCTCCTCCTCCTCCTCCTCCTCCTGTTCCTGTGCTCTCCCAGCTCCTGTAGCCACAGCGTCTGGTCCTAACTTCTCCCTGGCTGACCTGGAGAGTCCTGGCTACTACAACATCAACCAGGTGGCTCTGGGGCGACGCTCCCTCGCATCCCCCCCTTCCACCAGGTACATGTAGGTCTCACTTAAATTAAGTTCCCTCCACTCTATGGTTCCTAGGTGAAACAAACATGCTTAGCGGTCACACAGGTTCCACCCACTCAAAGGTTCCTAATTGAAAAGAGCTGCTCCTCCACCAGACCTGGGTTCAAATAGTATTTGATGAAGGAAAACAAATACGATTTGAACCCAGGTCTGATATCTACAGGCTGTACTCGATAGTATGTATGTGGGACATTGTAGACCGCCTCAGTTGATAACCGTTATGAGTGTTCTGGTCCATTCCATCTCTGAGAGTTCATCTCTTTCTTCTCTCTCGTTGTGTCTCTGTCTTTCTGGTCTTATAAATGTGTGATGCTCTCTCCTTCCCCCCCTATCCTTCTCTCCACCTCTCTCTCTCTTTCTGTCTTCTCTGGCACTGTAGGTCTGAGGTCGAGCTGTACGCAAACCTTCCACGGAGGTAGTTATTCTGACAGACACACACACACACACACACACACACACACACACACACACACACACACACACACACACACACACACACTGTCCTGCCGACTATACTTATACTTAAAACAAACTCAGAAAAGGTCCTGTGCTCACATCTCATATCCTTAAACATACTCTCACCCACATCAGCCTTTTAGGTTTACCTCTGTGTCTGTTTTCAACCCTCTCCTTCCTGTCCATTTCTACTGTTCTCATTCTGCTGTCCTCATCCTCTGCCTGAACTCTCAATGTGACTTCCCTGGTTAAATAAAGGCTGAAGGGAGACATTAGTGGGAGACAGGAGCAGGGAGACAGAAGTGGGAGACAGAAGTGGGAGACAGTAGTAGGGAAAGTAGTGGGAGACAGGAGCAGGGAGACAGGAGCAGGGAGACAGTAGCGGGAGACAATAGTGGGAGACAGAAGTGGGAGACAGAAGTGGGAGACAGTAGTAGGGAAAGTAGTGGGAGACAGGAGCAGGGAGACAGTAGCGGGAGACAGTAGTGGGAGACAGAAGCAGGGAGACAGTAGTGGGAGACAGAAGTGGGAGACAGTAGTAGGGAAAGTAGTGGGAGACAGGAGCAGGGAGAGAGTAGCGGGAGACAGTAGTGGGAGACAGTAGTGGG
>NC_052345.1:5301154-5303654 GCF_016432855.1 Salvelinus namaycush
TATATACAGTGTTGTAACGATGTGCAAATAGTTAAAGTACCAAAGGGAAAATAAATAAACATAAATATAGGTTGTATTTACAATGGTGCTTGATCTTCACTGGTTGACCTTTTCTTGTAGCAACAGGTCACAAATATTGCTGCTGTGATGGCACACTGTGGTATTTCACCCAGTAGATATGGGAGTTGATCAAAATTGGGTTTGTTTTTCGAATTCTTTGTGGGTCTGTGTTATCTGAGGGAAATATGTGCCTCTAATATGGTCATACATTTGGCAGAAGGTTAGGAAGTGCAGCTCAGTTTCCACCTCATTTTGTGGGCAATGTACACATAACCTGTCTTCTCTTGAGAGCCAGGTCTGCCTTTCTCAATAACAAGGCTATGCTCACTGAGTCTGTACATAGTCAAAGACTTCCTTAATTTTGGGTCAGTCACAGTAATCAGGTATTCTAGCACTGTGTACTCTCTGTTTAGGGCCAAATAGCATTCTAGTTTGCGCTGTTTTTTTAATAAATTCTTTCCAATGTGTCACGTAAATATCGTTTTGTTTTCTCATGATTTGGTTGGGTCTAAATGTGTCTCTCTCTGTCCTCCTGCCCTCCGTTCATCTCCTCTGTCTTCCTGCCCTCCTTTCATCACCTCTCCCCTCCTTTCATCTCCTCTGCCCTCCTTTCATCTCCTCTGTTCTCATCCCCTCTCCCCTCATCCCCTCCTTTCATCCCCTCTGTCCTCATCCCCTCCTTTCATCTCCTCTGTCCTCATCCCCTCCTTTCATCTCCTCTGTTCTCATCCCCTCCTTTCATCTCCTCTGCCCTCATCCCCTCCTTTCATCTCCTATGTCCTCATCCCCTCCTTTCATCTCCTCTGCCCTCATCCCCTCCTTTCATCTCCTCTGTCCTCATCCCCTCCTTTCATCTCCTCTGTCCTCATCCCCTCCTTTCATCTCCTCTGCCCTCATCCCCTCCTTTCATCTCCTCTGTGTATGCGGACCCTGCAGTAGCTAATCAAGCAAGTAATGGTCCGTGTAAGAGCCTGGGGAGGTCTGAAAACTGACGTCTGTACAGGAGTAAGAGAGGACGGGGGAGAGAAGAGAGGAAGGTGGAGAGAGGAGAGGAGAGGGGAGAGAGGAAGAGAAGAGAGGGGAGGGGGAGAGAAGAGAGGAGAGGGGGAGAAAGAGGGAGGTGGAGAGAGGAGAGAGGGGTGAAGAAGACAGGTGAGGGGGACAGGGGAGGAGAGAACCTCCTGTCAACAGCACTGCAAAACTGCAATTAATGGTAGTGTATGTATGTGTGTGGGTGGGTGTATGTGGTGTGTGTGTGTGTGTGGGTGGGTGCGTGTGTGTGTGGGTGGGTAGGTGTGTGGGGTGTGTTTGTGTGGGTGTGTGTGGGGTGTGTGTGTGTGTGGGTGGGTGCATGTGTGGGTGGGTGGGTAGGTAGGTGTGTGGGGGTGTGTGTGTGTGGGTGTGTGTGTGTGGGGGGGGGTGTGTGTGTGGGTGGGTGGGTGTGTGTGTGGGTGGGTAGGTGTGTGGGGTGTGTTTGTGTGGGTGTGTGTGGGTGTGTGTGTGTGTGTGTGGGGGTGTTTGTGGGTGTGTTCTCATTCTTTTCCTCTGTCTTTTTTGTCTCTCTTTTCCCCCTCTCTCTCTCTCTCTTACACACATTTCACTCTTCATTGACTCTTTCGATCTCTGTCTGTATCCCCCCATCCCTCACTCCATCCCTCACTCCATCACTCAGTTTAGCTAACTGAATGATAGCAATGGATAGAGGATGAGATAACATGTTTTTAAGACCGGTTGACTTTCTGTTTCTACTTTATTATCTCCCACACACACACACACACACACACACACACACACACACACACACACACACACACACACACACACACACACACACACACACACACACACACACACACACACACACACACACGTTCTCTTTGAGCCAAGTCATCAGCCACAGTGATAAATCAGGTACTGAATGTACATCTTAGCAAGCGATATGATCTGAGCCGCTGGTTTATTATTAGTTCTGTTCTCCATGGGCAGTATTATGGGATAGATCCATGTTCACCAGCGGGAAGGTACCTTTTAACTATTCAGCTGAGATTTACAGCACAAATTATAGAGGGGATGGCTTTGGTACGTGTGTGGGAGGGGTGGGGGGGCAGTGTGTGTGTCTGTCAGTGTGTCTGTCAGTGTGTGTCTGTCAGTGTGTGTGTCTGTCAGTATGTGTCTGTCAGTGGGTGTGTCTGTCAGTGTGTGTGTCTGTCAGTGTGTGGGAGGGGTGGGGGGGCAGTGTGTGTGTCTGTCAGTGTGTGTGTCTGTCAGTGTGTGTGTCTGTCAGTGTGTGTGTCTGTCAGTGTGTGTCTGTCAGTATGTGTCTGTCAGTGTGTGTGTCTGTCAGTGTGTGTGTCTGTCACTGTGTGGGAGGGGTGGGAGGCAGTGTGTGTGTCTGTCAGTGTGTGTGTCTGTCAGTGTGTGTGTCTGTAAGTGTGTGTGT
>NC_052345.1:5306154-5323654 GCF_016432855.1 Salvelinus namaycush
GAGAGAGAGGGGTTAGGAAGAGAGCAGGAAGAATTGTGTCATACTAAGTTCCAGAGCAGAAAGGGATTTATACAATAGATACGTAGTTCCTTCTGTCCAAAAAGTCAGAAAGCTTAATGTTTCACATTTCTTTCACACCTCCTGGATTGCCTTTGCTTCCCTGGGGTCCTGCTACACATATCTCTCTCCCTCTCTCTGTGGGTCCTTCTATCTGTCTGACACTGCTGGAGGCATGATGGATGTTGGTTTTGGCTACATCCTGGCACTCAGAGGCCCATCTGTCTGTGCGCGCACATAAACACACACACACAAACACTTTGTCATGCTGTGTGACAGGGGAGTGCAAAGAGGGGAAAGTGTCTCTGTCCAGCATAAGGGTGTAAATAACCTTACTGAATTCCTTTTCACTGTGTGTGTGCCACTGGAATATTGTCACTGCTTAAACAAGTGGTCAGTTGAGGCCTAGGGTGGTCTAGGGGTCTAAGCCACTGCCTCTAGAGCACTTATACAGCTGCAGCAGGGGTTCACATCCAGCCTACTGCTATTTCAGCATCTCTGTCTTTCCTCTCTACTATCCCGCCTGCCCACAACACTACAAATAAATTAAAAAAAAGAATGGCCAGTTGATTGCTACTATGGCGGTATTGGTATGACAATGTGTTTGTTTATGCAGTGTAGCCAAAGGCTTTTTGGTTGTTGTAGGATTATCTGATTTAGAGATATTGCTGCTACATTAGATTATAGGATCATAAAAAGGGACCTGCCAAGAGCGTTACCTGGTTTTTAATCCCTTTATATAACTTGATATAATCTCTTTATATGTAAACAGCAGATGTATTGAGTATTCCAAACGCTATTTACCTTCTAGAGGAGGCAAATGAGAAGTGGGCAGGGCCACTGGGGGAGAAGTTCCTTGGGCTGTCCAATGGACTACTTCCTGTGGAGAGACAGGGAACAAACATGAAGTGCCATTATAATATTTTAGATATTTAGCAGACATTTTTATCCAGAGCAACTTACAGTCATGCATGCATACATTTTAAGTATGGGCAGTTCTGGGAATTGTACCCACTACCCTGGCGTTACAAGCACCATGCTCTACCAAATGAGCTACAAAGAACCAAACTGGCCCATTATACATCACTGTAAAAACAGTATTAACTGTTATTATAAACTGGGTGGTTTGAGCCCTGAATGCTGATTAGCTGATAGCCGTGGTATATCAGGCCATATACCATGGGTATGACAAAACATTTATTTTTACTGCTCTAATGATGTTGGCAACCAGTTTATAATAGCAATAAGGCACCTCTTAATGCTTAATTATAACCAATTGCCTTACCTATGTGTCCAGGGAGAGGTGAGTGTGGTCGAGGGAGAGTGGGTGATGTACTGGTTAAAATGAGGCTCTTCCGGTTACTGGTCCGGCAACTAGAACACACACAGCCACAAACACACAGGCCATCATTATCTGAAACACAGTCAAAAAGGTGATAACGTTACCATCTAACAGCATCTACCACTCTTAACGTAATATCTATGAGAAAGTCGGGTGTGATCGTGTGTACTTTCATGTGTGTGTGTGTGAGTGCGTGTTTGTGTGGCTGTGTGCTTCTGAGCTTGAACGCATGTGTGTTTGTAAGTGTGTGTGTGCGCTTCTGTGTGTAAATGTTGGTATGCATGCTCATACAAATTGGGCCAGAGAAGATGGTGTATTGAAGTCAGCCCACCACGTGGGGAGAAAGCCAAAGCAACAAAGCCTTGTGGATCACACACAAATACACACAAATACACACACAAACACACACCACGAGCCACGGCAACAAAGACTTCCAATTTCCTTGACTGTCAACTTCGACGAGACACCTCTCATGCGAGATAATGATGGGAGCGAGGGAGAGATGGAGAGAGAGCGAGAGAGAAGGAGAGGGGCAGGTAATGATGTGTTGAGATTATCATATAAATGAGGATTAACCCTCCTGATGCAAGAAAAAAAAAACATGGACACACACACACACTGAGTGTGACACAGATGGTGTTATGCGGGAGGAGGGCTTTAAAAGGTGTGATTCTACCATGACAACCATACTTCCTGTAGTCAGGGAACCGTACGTAACGGTGTTATGTTGTAGTTGGCTGAAATCCCTCACTAATATATATTATCCATGTTATACACCACTATCAGCATAGGAGAGAAATATGGTATAGCCTTAAAAAATCACCCACAGTAGACTGTTCCCTTTCTCCTCCTTCTCCTCGACCTCCTTCTCCTCCTTCCTTAATCTATGGTCGACCAATGATGACTCACTACACTGTATTCACCACTAATAATGACTCCCGAATAACGACTTACAACACTGTCAGCATAGCACAATAGTAACAGGAATATGGCATACTGTAGCCTCGAAAAATGACCCTCAGTAAAAATGATGTCACTTTTCTCCTCTGTGTGTGTGTGTGTGTGCGTGTCAAGTCTGTTTTGGTTGCTCTGCCAGATCTCTCCAGTGTGCTGGTTTTGAAGGGTAGCTGTCAGCCAGATGAGAAGCGGTAGGGAGCTGCACAGCGCTAACACAGCATGACAAAGACCTGGGCTAGGCTCGTTCCACATTGCATCACATAGCATGCTGCTCTATACAGCTGGGATGTAAATTACACACACAAGCATGAGCAGGTAAGTACACGACACGCACGCACGTGCACGAGCGGTATACGTACATGTCTGAAACAGCAGGACAATTTCCATAATGCATTGATGTGTTTCAAATAAAGCACTCCCTCCCCCTTCCTCCCTCCATCCCTCCACCGCCACATCCCTTCTTCTTTTTCTAATTCTCATGTGTTTGTTCCTCGTCAGAACAGCTAACACAAGGAAACAGCCAAAAACCACCTAGTGATCTCTCTCTGTGTCACTCAGGCACCAGGAGAGGCTTGTCAAGGAACTCACACACACATTTGGAGAGAAGGGGTGGTGAAATATTTAAGGGAAATGCATTAGGCTTGGTTTTGGAAGTGGCTTAACACCATTACACTACAACTCTCTGAGGACTGGAGGAGAACCAGACAAAAAATACTGAGAGAGAGAGAGAGAGTCATCCCAGTCCTTACTCTCCGTTATCTTTCTATTTGATATTTTTTTAATCTTACATGTTTATTTAAATTTGGTTGGTTAATAGTATATTAACCTTCACAATTTATCACACAATAAATAATACAGTGTAGAATACACAGTACTTAAATTGGCCAATGTAAGCATGACCTTTAAATGTGTCATCATCTTAATGATGAATCTAGTTCCTTTATGAAGGAGGGCCCAGTGGAGAGGACTGTCTGGGACTTTATGGGCTCAGACTGGTCCTTCTAAGTGGGATTCTAAGTAACGCTGAACGTCACTGTCCTCTCCTGTGGCTTGATTAAATGAACTCTCTAACCCACATATAGAGAGAAGGGGCGGGATGGGGAGGAGAGGAGGGGGGGAGAGAGGGGGAGTATGTGTGACAAAGAAATCGAGTGTGTGAGAACAAGTGAGAGAGAAAGGAGACAGAGAAACTACCAGGGTTGAGAATAATGAGTGAAGGAGAAAGAGAGACTACCAGGGTTGAGAATAATGAGTGAAGGAGAAAGAGAGACTACCAGGGTTGAGAATAATGAGTGAAGGAGAAGGAGACTACCAGGGTTGAGAATAATGAGTGAAGGAGAAAGAGAGACTACCAGGGTTGAGAATAATGAGTGGAGGAGACAGAGAGACTAGCAGGGTTGAGAATAATGAGTGAAGGAGAAGGAGACTACCAGGGTTGAGAATAATGAGTGAAGGAGAAAGAGAGACTACCAGGGTTGAGAATAATGAGTGGAGGAGACAGAGAGACTACCAGGGTTGAGAATAATGAGTGGAGGAGAAAGAGAGACTACCAGGGTTGAGAATAATGAGTGAAGGAGAAAGAGAGACTACCAGGGTTGAGAATAATGAGTGAAGGAGACAGAGAGACTACCAGGGTTGAGAATAATGAGTGGAGGAGAAAGAGAGACTACCAGGGTTGAGAATAATGAGTGAAGGAGAAAGAGAGACTACCAGGGTTGAGAATAATGAGTGGAGGAGAAAGAGAGACTACCAGGGTTGAGAATAATGAGTGAAGGAGAAAGAGAGACTACCAGGGTTGAGAATAATGAGTGAAGGAGAAAGAGAAACTACCAGGGTTGAGAATAATGAGTGGAGGAGAAAGAGAGACTACCAGGGTTGAGAATAATGAGTGAAGGAGAAAGAGAGACTACCAGGGTTGAGAATAATGAGTGGAGGAGAAAGAGAGACTACCAGGGTTGAGAATAATGAGTGAAGGAGAAAGAGAAACTACCAGGGTTGAGAATAATGAGTGAAGGAGAAAGAGAGACTACCAGGGTTGAGAATAATGAGTGAAGGAGAAAGAGAAACTACCAGGGTTGAGAATAATGAGTGAAGGAGAAAGAGAGACTACCAGGGTTGAGAATAATGAGTGGAGGAGAAAGAGAGACTACCAGGGTTGAGAATAATGAGTGAAGGAGAAAGAGAGACTACCAGGGTTGAGAATAATGAGTGAAGGAGAAAGAGAGACTACCAGGGTTGAGAATAATGAGTGGAGGAGAAAGAGAGACTACCAGGGTTGAGAATAATGAGTGAAGGAGAAAGAGAGACTACCAGGGTTGAGAATAATGAGTGAAGGAGACAGAGAGACTACCAGGGTTGAGAATAATGAGTGAAGGAGAAAGAGAGACTACCAGGGTTGAGAATAATGAGTGGAGGAGAAAGAGAGACTACCAGGGTTGAGAATAATGAGTGGAGGAGAAAGAGAGACTACCAGGGTTGAGAATAATGAGTGAAGGAGAAAGAGAGACTACCAGGGTTGAGAATAATGAGTGAAGGAGACAGAGAGACTACCAGGGTTGAGAATAATGAGTGAAGGAGAAAGAGAGACTACCAGGGTTGAGAATAATGAGTGAAGGAGAAAGAGAGACTACCAGGGTTGAGAATAATGAGTGAAGGAGACAGAGACTACCAGGGTTGAGAATAATGAGTGGAGGAGAAAGAGAGATACCTCGTTTTATTTCTTCAGAGTTCAGTTCCACTACATTAGACGTTTAGCCTGAGAATGAGTCATCCACAGACCTAACTGGAACTATGTTCAGTGGATGACATGCTGTGTCTTTCATAACGTTTCTCATGACTTTAGTCTGATGGAAAAAGATCTGCGATAGAGCTGACAAATGAAAAATTGAAGGAAACATGGGAAAGAGGGGGGTGAATATAGAGAGGGAGGGGTGAAAGAGAGAAATGGAAAGGAAAAGAAGACAAGTGTGTGTGTGTTTCTCTCTCCTCTCTGGTGTTGCTGAGTGACAGGGTAAATCTCTCAGTCACGGTTATTGTCATGTAGTGTGGGCTCAGCCGCTCTCCATCTGGTTTAGATAGTGTGTGTGTGTGTGTGTGTGTGTGTGTGTGTGTGTGTGTGTGTGTGTGTGTGTGTGTGTGTGTGTGTGTGTGTGTGTGTGTGTGTGTGTGTGTGTGTGTGTGGTGTGTGTATGTGTGTGTGTGTATGTTTATGTGTGTGTGTATGCTGCTGGCTTCATCCCAAGACCACCATAAATCAAGAGCAGTGTCCTTACTATATCACACAACATAAAGGTTTTGATAGCATATCATATGGCATTTCTGTTCACCTTGTTGATTGAGGTGGACAAACATTTTCAGCATGATTGCGTTCAGTTTGGTTTATCCTTAATGACCAGTCTCCAGACTAGACACATCTCTAGACAGCGTTAGCTACATCTTTCAGAATTGAATTGAATCATTCATTT
The DNA here is from genome assembly GCF_016432855.1 of Salvelinus namaycush. Classification (NCBI taxonomy): domain Eukaryota; kingdom Metazoa; phylum Chordata; class Actinopteri; order Salmoniformes; family Salmonidae; genus Salvelinus; species Salvelinus namaycush. The sequence continues at coordinate 5,311,975 of NC_052345.1, forward strand.
ATTTAACCAGGTAAATAAATGAGGAATACATTCTTCCTTGCTTCGTTGTGTAATGACCTGACCACGAAGCAGTAAGAGGGGGGAGGCTGGGTGTACACGGTTACTATAGCAACACTAAAGAGTCACACAATATACTACTCATGTGAGCGGCGAAAACATCTCGAGCTGGTTTCTCAATTCTACAAGTCCCATTGATACACAAACAACGTCCAACCCCTTCCTTACTGTAACAATACTGTAGTTACAATAACAGGTCATTATCATTCCTTTCTTTATTAGGATCCCCATTAGGTGTAACGAAAATAGCAGCTACTCTTCCTGGGGTCCACACAGAACGTGACATAATACAGAACATTAATAGACCAGAACAGTTCAAGGACAGAACTACATACATTTAAAAACAGCACACATAGTCTACATATCAATGCATACACACAATATCTAGGTCAAATGGGGGAGTTGTGCTGTGAGGTGTTGCTTTATCTGTTTTTTTAAAACCAGGTTTGCTGTTCATTTAAGCAATATGAGTTCTATGCAATAATGGCTCTATATAATGTTGTACACTTTCTTGAATTTGTTTCTTGAATTTGGGGACTGCGAAAAGACGTCTGGTGGCATGTCTGGTGGGGTAAGTGTGTGTCAGAGCTGTGTGTAAATTGACTATGCAAACTATTTGGAATTTTCAAAACATGAATGTTTCTTATAAAAAGAAGAAGTGATGTAGTCAGTCTCTCCTCAACTCTTTGCCAAGAGAGACTGGCATGCATAGTATTAATATTAGCCCTCTGATTACAATGAAGAGCAAGACGTGCCGCTCTGTTCTGGGCCAGCTGCAGTTTAACTAGGTCTTTCTTTGCAGCACTCGACCACGACTGGACAACAATCAAGATAAGATAAAACTAGAGCCTGCAGGACTTGCAGTGTGGTGTCAAAAAAGCAGAGAATCTCTTTATTACGGACAGACCTCTCCCCATCTTTACAACCATTGAATCTATATGTTTTGACCATGACAGTTTACAATCTAAGGGAACACCAAGTCTAGAATTTACTTTATACTTTGCACTCTGACTTTATGACACATGACCCTTGAACTTCTATGAAATCACATTATACTAAAACATGCAGATGAAACATCAAATAATCTGGTGTGTGAGCAGTTTCATAAAACATCATAATCTGTCATATAAAGCGTTTTAATCTACTGTATCATAATCCATTTAATCCAGACATCAGGCTCAGCCAGTAGCAGGCAGGCAGTCAGTCAGCCAGTTCAGTCAGTCAGCCGGTGGCAGTCAATCTGTCACGATCGTCGTAACAATGAAGAGAGGAGGACCAAGGCGCAGCGTGATAACAGTACATCTTCTTTTTATTTGAAGACGAACACGAAACGAACACTGACAAACTATACAAAAAACGACCGTGAAGCTATAAAACGAAAGTGCAGACACAAGCAACTAACGTAAAGACATAGACAATTACCCACAACCTACCTAATGACTATGGCTGCCTAAATATGGCTCCCAATCAGAGACAACGATAGACAGCTGTCTCTAATTGAGAACCAATCTAGGCAACCATAGACTTACATAAACACCTACAATGAACACAACCCCATGAACTCTACAAACACCCCCTAGACAATACAAACACCCTAGACGAGACAAAAACACACAAACATCCCCCATGTCACACCCTGACCTAACTAAAATAAAGAAGAAAACAAAGATAACTAAGGCCAGGGCGTGACACAATCAGTCAGTTTGATAGTCAGTCAGTCAGTAGTTGACAGTAGTGTTATCAGTCAGTCAGACAGTCAGTCAGTTTGATAGTCAGTCAGTCAGTAGTTGACAGTAGTGTTAACAGTCAGTCAGTCAGTCAGTCAGTCAGTCAGTCAGTAGTTGACAGTAGTGTTATCAGTCAGTCAGTAGTTGACAGTAGTGTTATCAGTCAGACAGTCAGTCAGTCAATCAGTAGCTGACAGTAGTGTTAACAATGAGTCAGTCAGTAGTTGACAGTAGTGTTGCCTGTCTTGTGTGATCTGTGATTTCTAGACATCAAAGACCTTGCTGTGTCTTCTGACTCTTTACCTCATGAGGTCACACTGTAATAAAAATCACATTTGGTAAAACATGATGATGAAGCAGCAAATCTGCTGTGGGGGCAGCAGTTCATAATCCATGATAATCTACTGCATCACATCACCAGGCTACAAACTCTTCCGGTGGCAGGCAGTCAGTCACTCCGACAGTATTTGACAGTAGAGTTGCCAGTCAGTGCGTGGTTGTGTGATTTATAGAAAATCAATGGCCCATGCAGTCTCTGTCTGTCTGTGGGTTCTGGTGATCAGTCAGAGTAACAGAGGAGAAAGCTGTGATAACAACTGATGAGAAAAAAGGCCAAATGGCAGTGTGTGTGTGTGTGTATGACTAAATCAAAAGTTCTCCCATGTCACCCCGCTCCTCCGCACACTCCACACTGGCTTCCAGTCGAAGATCACATCCACTACAAGACCATGGTACTTTCCTACGTAGCTGCAAGAGGAACTGCCCCTCCCTACCTTCAGGCTATGCTCAAACCCTACACCCCAACCCGAGTACTCTGTTCTGCCACCTCTGGTCTCTTGGCCCTCCCAACCCTACGAGAGTGCAGCTCCCGCTCAGCCCTGTCAAAGCTCTTCTCTGTCCTGGCAATGGTGGAACCAGCTTCCCCTTGACGCTAGGACAGCAGAATCCCTGCCCATCTTCAGAAAACCATCTGAAACACTACCTCTTCAACGAGTATCTTTGGAAGGTTAACAGAAGCCTGATGCTGGTGGCAGGAAAAAGAGGGACCGACTGTTTGATATCTCGACCCATCCTCGGCGCCATGTTGCACTGCTCTTGCTGTCCAGGAGAACACAGACAACACTGTGGAAGCCCGGCTCTTCTGAAGACTCAACTAATCCAGGATCGCCAGAGTTCTAACTATCACTGTTGTGACTGAACTGACAAAGGAGTCAGTGACTTTTCCCAGGTCATATCCATAGACTTGCGCTCCATGTCGACGATGAAGTCAAGAACAAAGTGGACGCGGCGGAGCTCCCTTATGTGAAGATGCTGAACAGAGTCCTGCCCCAGGACACCAGGATTCTCAACTGGTCACCTGCTGCGGGAGAGATTCAGTGCGTGCTGCGACTGTCAGTCCAGAACCTACCGGTACTACTTCCCATGCTCTGGATGTAGTGTTGATGGCAGCGGCTGCCAAACGCTATGAGGGCACCCACGACTTCCGCAACCTGTGCAAGGAGTGCTGCAGTTCCAGAGGACCAACCTGTCTGCCACGGTCCAGTCTGTCCATCAAGCTCACCCTACCATGCCCACTGCCACAGACCCATAAGACCTATCATATTTGAGATCAAAGGACTGGCCGTTCTCTATCACCAGGTGCAGTGCATGATGGCTGTGCTGCTGCTGATTGGCCAGAAGCTGGAGGCTCTAGAGATAGTGGATCAAGTCCTGGATGTGGAGAAGAATCCCAGGAAACCCATGTACAGCACGGTGGTGGACTTTCCCTTGGTGCTGTTCCACTGCCATTTTGAGGTGTTGAGCTGGCGCAGAGAGGCTGAGGAGGTGAACCACTCCCTTGCCACGCTGCAGCAACACTGGACCCAGATAGCAGTCAAGACCAGGTCCCCCCCCTTACCTATAAAACTGAGATATGTGGTTGTGCCACCTAGCTATTTTAAGATTTAAGTCGCTCTGGATAAGAGCGTCTGCTAAATGACTAAAATGTAAAAATGTAAATGTAATGGAAAGTCAATGGAACATGTAGCTAAAATATCACGGCTTAGTTCCATCTGTCTTAGCCTGGAACGCACTGTGATGCTCTCACAGCCTCTCTCTTTTAAACCTGCCTTTGAAAGAGGATGAGAGTGAAACCTATTGTCTATTCTGTGAAAGAGAAGGTAACCCACTGGGCATACCACATCATTTCAATGTGGAGAATTGGGTAATATTTGGTAGATACGTATCAATAAGATTCCAACCTATTTTCGCCCACTCAAAATGACAGCCAAACGTTTGTTGAATGCCCAATGTGTCATCACTATGCTTTCAACCATCTAAAAGCCCAACCAAATTCTAATGGAAAATCAATGTCGGATGTTTTGGTTTAGTTGTCACCTAAATATGTTATCACTGCGCTTTCAACCATTTAAAAGCACACTGAAGTTCAAATGGGAATACAATGTCAGATATTTTGTTTATCTATACAACAACTTAATATTATTTTTTTATATTCTTTTTTTTATGTGTTATCACTGTGCTTGATCTAATAGCACAACCAAATGACCTGGATTGCAGTTAGTTGAGATTGCATTAAAGTACATGGTGCAAGTGATCAATGCAGTAACGCCTTACATCAGGCTATTTACTGTCTTACAAAAGTAATATAGAATTCTGTTTGGTTGACAACGCAACCAAATATCAACATTTAAAGGAGAAGTATCTGCTGCTTGGATAGTTCCATCTGAGCCACTGGCTTAATCTTGTTCTTTAGCTTTTATTTTTGGTTGAGATGGAGACGTGAATCCAACATATAATTTGTTAACTTGTCGACAAGGTAATAGGCTATTTACCGTACTGCAAAAGTGATATTGAATTGTGTTTGATTGTCAACACAAACAAATATCAAGTGTTGAAGGAGATCTTCTGCTTGGTTAGCTCCATCTGTGCCACTGAGTCTGGCTTTAGTTCCAGTTTGTCTACAAATGAAGAATTTATCTGTTGGTGTCACGTCTCCATTTCAACCCAAAATGTATGTTAAAGAATAGGAAAAAATCAAATCAAATTTTAAATGCACTTTAAATACAGTTTGATTTGATTTAATCCTGTTCTTTAACTTTTTTTGGTTGAGATGGAGATGTGAATCCAACATATTTATGATTAACTTGTAGATTCTATTTGAAATTAACCAGAGCTTGAAACCCGGGGCCTTTATGTATTGCCTATTTTTAGTTGAATCCTGGGCTGAATTTATAGAATAGCTGTTGATGACTTCCCAAATGTTATATAGGCCTAAATAGCATCATTGATGCTATATGATTGATATGTATGGTAAGTATGGTTACATTTAATTTGCTCTGTTGAACCTACCCTTTGGAATGACTTCGATAGCAAGTGAATCTTTTAAAACCGATTAAGGATCGGACCCTTTTTCCAATTTTCGCCTAAAATGACATACCCAAATCTAACTGCCTTTAGCTCAGGACCTGAAGCAAGGATATGCATATTCCTAATACCATTTGAAAGGAAACACTTTGAAGTTTGTGGAAATGTAAAATTAATGTTGGAGAATATAACACATTAGTTCTGGTAAAAGATAATGCAATGTATTTTTTTGTACCATCATCTTTGAAATGCAAGAGAAAGGCCATAAGGTATTATTCCAGCCCAGGCACAATTTAGATTTAGGCTACTAGATGGCAGCAGTGTATGTGCAAAGTTTTAGACTGATCCAATGAACCATTGTATTTCTGTTCAAAATGTTGTATCAAGACTGCCCAAATGTGCCAAATTGGTTTATTAATAACTTTTCAAGTTCATAACTGTGCACTCTCCTCAAACAATAGCATGGCATTCTTTCACTGTAATAGCTACTGTAAATCGTACGGTGCAGTTAGATTAACAATAATTGAAGCTTTCTGCCAATATCAGATATGTCTACATCCTGGGAAATGTTCTTGTTACTTACAACCTCATGCTAATCGCATTAGCTCAACCGTCCCGAGGGGGACCCACCAATCTTGTAGAAATTTCACAACAATAATTCTCACGATAGCAGATTGGTCGTAGTCAGTGACAAATATAAAAAATAAGCTGGGCTTGGTTAAAACCCTGGATGTGAGACCAAAGGGATAGCTGCAGATCAATCAATTCTCCAGTAAGAGATGCTGTCCAGCCTATTGCATTCTTATAGTGGATATTACCTTGAAGATCTGACGTTGTTTCAAAGGTACACTATATATACAAAAGTATGTGGACACCTCTTGAAATGAGTGGATTTGGCTATTTCAGCCATACCTGTTGCTGACAAGTGTATAAAATCAAGTACACAGCCATGCAAACTCCATAGACAAACATTGGCAGTAGAATGGCCTTACTGAAGAGCTCAGTGACTTTCAACGTGGCACCGTCATTGGATTCCACCTTTCCAACAAGTCAGTTTGTCAGATTTCTGCCCTGCTAGAGCTGCCCCGGTCAACTGTAAGTGCTGTTATTGTGAAGTAGAAACGTCTAGGAGCGACAACGGCTCAGCCGCGAATTGATAGGCCACACAAGCTCACCGAATGGGACCGCCAAGTGCTGAAACGTGTGGTGCGTAAAAATCGTCTGTCCACTAGCAAGTTCCAAACTGCCTCTGGAAGCAACGTCAGCACAATAACTGTTCGTCGGGATCTTCATGAAATGGGTTTCCATGGCCGAGCAGCCACACACAAGCCTAAGATCACCATGCACAATGCCAAGCGTCGCCTGGAGTGGTGTAAAGCTCACCGTCATTGGACTCTGGAACAGTGGAAACGTGTTCTCTGGAGTGATGAATCACGCTTCACCATCTGGCAGTCAAATCTGGGTTTGGCAGATGCCAGGAGAACGCTACCTGCCCAAATGCATAGTGCCAACTATAAAGTTTGGTGAAGGAGGAATAATGGTCTGGGGCTGTTTTTTAACGCTACAGCATACAATGACATTCTAGACAATTCTGTGCTTCCAACTTTGTGGCAACAGTTTGGGGAAGGCCCTTTCCTGTTTCAGCAAGACAATGCCCCCGTGCACAAAGCAAGGTCCATACATAAATGGTTTGTTGAGATTGGTGTGGAAGAACTTGACTGGCCTGTACAGAGCCCTGATCTCAACCCATCAAACACCTTTATGATGAATTGAAAGGCCGACTACGAGCTGGGCCTAATCGCCTGACCTCATTAATGGTCTTTTGACTGAATGGAAGCAAGTCCCCGCAGCAATGTTCCAACATCTAGTGGAAAGCCTTCCCAGAGTAGTGGAGGCTGTTATAGCAGCAAAGGGGGACCAACTCCATATTAATGCCCATGATTTTGGAATGAGATGTTTGATGAGCAGGTGTCCACATGCTTTTGGTCATGTAGTGTACAAATTTAACATAGTTTGTCTGTGTTGAAAATTGGTTACAATGATGACATATTCCTGTGTTTGAAATTTTGAGGGAAACAGTTGAGTGAGATTTTACCCACAAAACAACGTAGTTGATGACTTTTTTCAAATCCAATGTATTTCCCTCGTATATTCCAAATCACAATACGTTGACAAATTACATTTAAAAAACATTGCGAGAAACAGAACTGACAGAACAACAGACTGACAGAACAAGAAAAAAAGTAAGGAAGAGGTATAAAAGGGGAGGAAAGAACCATAAAGAGAGTAAGGGGAGGATGACATGTAGAGGGAATGATAGCTAGTTAGAGGAGAGCTGCATGTTTCTCCAGATAGTAGAGCAACCAATCCTGTCGTTGTTTCCTACTGTACCCAATCTGGCGGCTGTCACCAGGTCAAAGGTCAAATCAGTGGTAATGACTCGTGTGAAGAGCGATTATCCCCCGTGCAGGCCCCTCACTGGCACACTGCCATTAGTCTCACATACGAGTGCGCACACACACACACACACACACACACACACACACACACACACACACACACACACACACACACACACACACACACACACACACACACACACACACACACACACACACACAGGATACCAACTGAGCGTATTGTGCTCTTTGTGTGGGGAACAGTGAATAAAGTAGAGAGAACAAGAGACGGAGTAAAAGAGAAAGGTGAGAGTGCACCACTTCTCCTCTTCTCACATCATTTCATTTCTGTCAATTGCAGAGCAGACAATATTTTATTTACTCCCCAATCATAGGAAGATACTGACATTGACACTTCTGATGCAAACACACACACACCGACCCACCCACCCACACAATCCTTGGACGACAAACCAGCTTGTGTTTAAGTTCACTATGTTTTATGGTCTGGTTAATTGCTTTCTAAATAACTGCTCAACATGACTATATGACTATAGTTCCTATACCAAGGCCATGTCCACAGAGACAACACACAGAGGACAGCTACCATTACGTCAAGACAAACAGTGTGTGTGTGTGTGTGTGTGTGTGTGTGTGTGTGTGTGTGTGTGTGTGTGTGTGTGTGTGTGTGTGTGTGTGTGTGTGTGTGTGTGTGTGTGTGTGTGTGTGTGTGTGTGACTTAATGGATGTCCATATATACTGTACGGGCAGCATGGTGATCTGTAGTTTCAGTAGTTCTACATCTTATGTAACCGCAATTAAAAGAAGATGAAACAGAGACTGGATGTCTGCCCATACTGCGTGTCTCAGGGAGGTTGGGATATGAAAAAACATAGGATAAGCACCCACCAAATTATTATAATAATTATTATATTGATGATTATTATCATTTTTATAATGATAATTATTATTACTAAAGGGACTGCTAGTCCAGTATATCATAGTAGACTGTTCTAAAGACTATGTGCAGTAATTTCCAACCCATCTATACGGGTATATCATCATGGTGGACAGTGTGTTTGTATGTGTGTGTGTGTGCCTCTGTATGTTTGTGTGAGTACATGTCTATACAGTAAGCATGAGTGTGTGCTGATGTAACGTTAACGTTAGTGTCGTCTTCTGCATGCTGAGTCACAGGGCAGACAGGACAACATGCAGACCTTTCTGATCGTTAGAATATTGATCGACCCGAGGCCATTTCCTGTCAGGTGACCTTTCCATGACACTCCGGGTTTCTTAATGTTTACCGCTGTCTGATGTGAAGCAGTGAAATCAGAGGTCACAGTCAAGCCACAATATGGAGTTTGTGTGTCAGTCAATCACTATTGTCTATTGACTTTCTCTGACACTTCCTCTGGATTTCTTAAAGGGGGACTGCAACATTTCCTGCTGTCTGGAGTCAAGAAACTGAGTCAGGGAAAGGGAGGGAGGAAGGGGGGTAGAAAAACTGAGTCAGAGAAAGGGGTAGAAAAACTAAGTCAGGGAAAGGGGTAGAAAAACTAAGTCGGGAGGGAGGGAAACTGAGTGAAGGAAAAGGGAGGCCAGGCGGGAGGGAGAAGAAAGATAAGAAAATATGTCAGTGAAAATCTGAGTGCTCCAACCTTCCCATCTAGACCAATTTAGTGAGAAACATTGTCTAGTCCTTTGAGGGCCTACGCTGCTCACAGCAGGGTGTTCTTTCACATCCACTGATAAAAAGGAAGGAAGACATGGACCGTGTCCCAAATGGCAACCTATTCCCTGTACAGTGCACTACTTTTGACCACGACCCATAGGATTTGGTCAAAAGTAGTGCACTATGTAGAGAATAGGATGCCATTTGGGATGAACACATGTTGTCCCCTTTACACTATAAAACGAGGATGCCGACAGACAGACAGACAGACAGAGAAAAGTCTGGCCCTGCTAGATAGCTACAGTCAGACCTGGGTTCAAATACTATTTAAAATCAGTAAAATACTTTGATTGTTTGCCTGCCTGGAGTTCCAGATGGACAGGGTTTAAAGTATTGGGACTATTCAATCAAGCACAGATGAAGTATTTTAAATTATTTCAAATAGTATTTGAACCCAAATCTGGTAGCTACATCATCTAAGAGGATGTCTGTCTCTATCTGTCTATCTAGCTATTTCTCTGTCTGTTTGTCTGTCTAGCTACAGTAGCTAGCATGGCGACAAGACATGACAACTCTGGCCTGTAGGTCTGTCTGTCTGTCTATTTAAGATGACAGGGCCTGGAGCTGTCTGAGAGAGAGCGTAGCCTTCCAGGGGAGTTCTAGTTAGGAAACACATCAGTGAGTCTGACTACAACACATCTGGAGCCCAGGCTGTTAAACCAAAATATACTGACTGAGCTAACCACGACGGAAGCTAGCAAATTGCTACCGCTAGCACACTTTAACAGCAATAGGATAGTCCACAACAGGGATATTAGGTCCATGTCGCAGCTCTTTAAGCCCATACAATGAGCTAGCGACAATGCTAACAAAGTGTTAATGCAAATGTTCCTCCACAAATGTAGAAAGGCCTATAGATATTTTTCTCAAAGAGGAAAGGACTATCATGACCCTTTATAAAGGTGATATGCCTCTTTAAGACACTATTTTTGTCATGTTATTGTTATGCTTTTGAAACAATGGGTGGGCAACTGCGCTCTATTATAGTCTTTCATTCAAAATGATGTCAGTCACAGGCGCGGAGGTTTAAAACAAACAGAATAATGAAAAGGCTATGTTATGCCTTGTGGTCATACTGTAGGCCTGAGGCAGTCAGTTACCCCGTTTGAACTCTCCTATCATGATTTATGACAAAGTTATGTAGGCTATTCTAGAGGTGTCAAAGCGTGCCTTCAAGGCAGCCATAGTGACACAGCAGAATCAGAAGCAAATTGAGGCACTGAAGTATCTTTACTGTAATATCTATTGACTGAACTGAGGTAAATGTTTTCCCCCTTTTGAACAGTCCTATTATTATTGATGACAAGGTTAGGCTTTTGTAAGTGTAAAAAATAAAATGTGTCTTCGAGGTAGAGTGACACAGCAATCATCAGAAGCTTGGAGGGACAGTGCTATCTTGTGTACTGTGTATTGACTGAAAGCTATATTGAGCTGAGACTGGGAGGTGGTGCATTGAATCAGCTATAGCTTTTGTTAACAGACCCTTATGCAGGCAGGGGTTGCATCCCAAATGGCACCCTATTCCCTATAGTGCACTACTTTTGACTAGGGCCCATACAGTGGTAGTGCACTCTCTAGGGAATAGGGTGGCATTTGAGACTCACACAGGGTAAATGACCTGGAACTATTACCTCGTTAAAATATAATTGTATACGTTCCAAATGTCACCCTGTTCCCTATGTAGTGCACTATTTTTGGCCAGGGCCCATAGGGAATAGGGTGCTGTTTGGGACACAGAAGCAGGCAATGTCATACACACCGAGTCTAAAGGACATTTAATATCATTATTGATGATGCGTATGGTTAAGTGGTTGTCAAATCCTCCACTACGGAAAACCGTGTTCTTTGAATAATACATTTATGTAAAATTCTGTACTGCTGTATATTAACACGAATACTTTTCTTATTATGACAATGATTGAATTATAATGCTTAGCCTTGGAACATGGACTCCTTTCCATCAACAAGCCACATACGCTACAGTCAGGGGTTTAAAGAACAAAAATAGGACAGCACTCCGGAGAATAAACTTAAATTAACATATTTTTATTGCCGCGGGTAAGAGCCTTTCCTCAGCGTGCATATGAGGCAACAGCAATCAATATCACCACAATTCGACAAGTATTCAGCACCTGATCTAAGTTTATATAAGGTGGAGTGGAGCACGTTGTTTATCTTTACAGTCAGTTGTTTACCATATCAATGTTGTGAAATACAGATGGATGAGAAGATTATTACTCAGCTATCATGATGAGAAACCAAGTAATTACCAGTACACTGAGTCACTAACGGTTTTGGGGGAGCTAGTGTGTACACCTGCTATCCAAAAACATCCAAAGTGATGTACTCCCTGTGCTCTGTTTCGACTACTGCCCACCTGCTAGTACAAAGGTAGGATA
>NC_052345.1:5668654-5691154 GCF_016432855.1 Salvelinus namaycush
ACTCCTTCCTTGGCCTCCAACTGCTCTTACGGTTCTGACTAAGAATATGTGGACAACTATAAATACCTAGGTGTCTGGGTAGACTGTAAACTCTCCTTCCAGACTCATATTAAGCAGCTCCAATCCAAAATTAAATATAGAATCGGCTTCCTATTTTGCAACAAAGGCTCCTTCACTCATGCTGCAAAACATACCCTCGTAAAACTGACTATCCTGCCGATCCTTGACTTCGGCAATGTCATTTACAAATTAGCCTCCAACACTCTACTCAGCAAATTGGATGCAGTCTATCACAGTGCCATCCTTTTTGTCTCTCGTTGGCTGGTCCTCGATTCATATTCGCCGCCAAACCCAGTAGCTCCAGGTCATCTATCATCTAAGTCTTTGCTAGGTAAAGCCCTGCCTTATCTCAGCTCACTGGTCACCATAGCAACACCCACCCGTAGCACACGCTCCAGCAGGTATATTTCACTGGTCACCCCCAAAGCCAACACCTCCTTTGGCCGCCTTTCCTTCCAGTTCTCTGCTGCCAATGACTGGAACGAATTGCAAAAATCACTAAAGTTGGAGACTTATATCTCCCTCACTAACTTCAAGCATCGGCTGTCAGACCAGCTTACCGATCGCTGCAGCTGTACACAGCCCATCTGTAAATAGCCCATCCAACCAACTATCTACCTCATCCCCATATTTGTTTTGGGTTTTTTTTCTGCTCTTTTGCACACCAGTATTTCTACTTGCACATCTTCATCTGCACATCTATCACTCCAGTGTTAATTGCTAAATTGTCATTATTTCACCACTATGGCCTATTTATTGCCTTACCTCCTTACTTCATTTGCACACACTGTATACAGATTTTCTATTGTGTTATTGACTGTACGTTTGTTTATCCCATGTGTAACTCTGTGTTGTTGTTTTTGTCGCTTTGCTTTGCTTTATCTTGGCCAGGTCGCAATTGTAAATGAGAACCTGTTCTCAACTGGCCTACCTGGTTAAATTAAGGTGAAATAAAAATGTATAAATAAAATTCCCTCCTACTTTTCCCCTCCTGCCCTGTCTCCCCCTCCCCCTCCCCTTCCGCTTCTCACACAGATATCAAACACTCAACACTGTATACAGCCATAATATGACATTTGAAATGTCTCTATTCCTTTTGAACTTTTGTGAGTGTAATGTTTACTGTTCATTTTATATAGTTTATTTCACTTTTGTTTATTATGTATTTCACTTGCTTTGGCAATGTTAACGTACGTTTCCCATGACAATAAAGCACTTTGAATTGAATTCAGAGAATCATTTGACCGTGCCTAACCCACTACCTTGACTAGTGAAGACTGATTCTGCCTGATAAGTGGCTGGCTGAGCTGCTAAGAAAAGGAATCGTTTTCACCACCAGACAATCAGTGACAACAACCTCAGGAGATAGAGAGGGAGTTATCTAAAGTCCTCTTTAAACCTCAGGAGGAGATAGAGAGATAGCTATCTAAACTCCTCTTTAAACCTCAGGAGGAGATAGAGAGGTATCTATCTAAACTCCTCTGTAAACCTCAGGAGATAGAGAGGTAGCTATCTAAACTCCTCTTTAAACCTCAGGAGATAGAGAGGTAGCTATCTAAACTCATCTTTAAACCTCAGGAGATAGAGAGGTAGCTATCTAAACTCCTCTTTAAACCTCAGGAGATAGAGAGGTAGCTATCTAAACTCCTCTTTAAACCTCAGGAGATAGAGAGGTAGCTATCTAAACTCCTCTGTAAACCTCAGGAGATAGAGAGGTAGCTATCTAAATTCCTCTTTAAACCTCAGGAGATAGCTATCTCTCTATCTAAACTCCTCTTTAAACCTCAGGAGATAGAGAGGTAGCTATCTAAACTCCTCTTTAAACCTCAGGAGATAGAGAGTTAACTATCTAAACCCCTCTTTAAACCTCAGGAGATAGAGAGGTATCTCTCTAAACTCCTCTTTAAACCCAGGAGATAGAGAGGTAGCTATCTAAACTCCTCTTTAAACCTCAGGAGATAGAGAGGTAGCTATCTAAACTCCTCTTTAAACCTCAGGAGATAGAGAGGTAGCTATCTAAATTCCTCTTTAAACCTCAGGAGATAGCTATCTCTCTATCTAAACTCCTCTTTAAACCTCAGGAGATAGAGAGGTAGCTATCTAAACTCCTCTTTAAACCTCAGGAGATAGAGAGTTAACTATCTAAACCCCTCTTTAAACCTCAGGAGATAGAGAGGTATCTCTCTAAACTCCTCTTTAAACCCAGGAGATAGAGAGGTAGCTATCTAAACTCCTCTTTAAACCTCAGGAGATAGAGAGGTAGCTATCTAAACTCCTCTTTAAACCTCAGGAGATAGAGAGGTAGCTATCTAAACCCCTCTTTAAACCTCAGGAGATAGAGAGGTAGCTATCTAAACTCCTCTTTAAACCTCAGGAGATAGAGAGTTAACTATCTAAACCCCTCTTTAAACCTCAGGAGATAGAGAGGTAGCTATCTAAACTCCTCTTTAAACCTCAGGAGATAGAGAGGTATCTATCTAAACCCCTCTTTAAACCTCAGGAGATAGAGAGGTATCTCTCTAAACTCCTCTTTAAACCTAGGAGATAGAGAGGTATCTATCTAAACCCCTCTTTAAACCTCAGTAGATAGAGAGGTAGCTATCTAAATTCCTCTTTAAACCTCAGGAGATAGAGAGGTAGTTATCTAAACTCCTCTTTAAACCTCAGGAGGAGATAGAGAGGTAGCTATCTAAACTCCTCTTTAAACCTCAGGAGATAGAGAGGTAGCTATCTAAACTCCTCTTTAAACCTCAGGAGATAGAGAGGTAGCTATCTAAACTCCTCTTTAAACCTCAGGAGGAGATAGAGAGGTAGCTATCTAAACTCCTCTTTAAACCTCAGGAGGAGATAGAGAGGTAGCTATCTAAACTCCTCTTTAGAGAGGTATCTATCTAAACTCCTCTTTAAACCTCAGGAGATAGAGAGGTAGCTATCTAAACGCCTCTTTAAACCTCAGGAGATAGAGAGGTAGCTATCTAAACTCCTCTTTAAACCTTAGGAGATAGAGAGGTATCTATCTAAACTCCTCTTTAAACCTCAGGAGATAGAGAGGTAGCTATCTAAACTCCTCTTTAAACCTCAGGAGATAGAGAGGTAGCTATCTAAACTCCTCTTTAAACCTTAGGAGATAGAGAGGTAGCTATCTAAACTCCTCTTTAAACCTCAGGAGATAGAGAGGTAGCTATCTAAACTCCTCTTTAAACCTCAGGAGATAGAGAGGTATCTATCTAAACTCCTCTTTAAACCTTAGGAGATAGAGAGGTAGCTATCTAAACTCCTCTTTAAACCTCAGGAGATAGAGAGGTAGCTATCTAAACTCCTCTTTAAACCTCAGGAGATAGAGAGGTAGCTATCTAAACTCCTCTTTAAACCTCAGGAGATAGAGAGGTATCTATCTAAACTCCTCTTTAAACCTCAGGAGATAGAGAGGTAGCTATCTAAACTCCTCTTTAATCCTCAGGAGATAGAGAGGTAGCTATCTAAACTCCTTTTTAAACCTCAGGAGGAGATAGAGAGGTAGCTATCTAAACTCCTCTTTAAACCTCAGGAGATAGAGAGGTAGCTATCTTAAACTCCTCTTTAAACCTCAGGAGATAGAGAGGTAGCTATCTAAACCCCTCTTTAAATTATGAATCATAATGAGGAGGATAAATAATGGAAATCTCAATGTTCAGGATCCTTATTTTTACCATGGGTGCCAGTCTGTTGGTCGTGATTGCTTATAGTATAACCGTCTGGGTTCAAATCCAGGTTTCATGCACGTCACAAGACTGTGTTAGCCTGCTGAGCTAAAGCCCTATGCATTACTAAGCAGGGAGTAATCGAACAGGCAGGAACTCTCCCAGACAGTCTGTCCTTTTCTAGTCTCAACCTCTCAGTTACCGGTGCTTTACTAGCATAATCATCATATAATGGAAACTATGGCAGCAGAAATCACAACAGAAAAAATCCCATTATAAGAGTGTCTCCCTTTTTCTCTGATCACATATAATTCACAGGAAATGTGAATTTTTATGTGGATTATAAATAATGGACATTTTTTGTAGCAGTTGAGACATTTATTTTTTTAGGGGAAATCAATTCTGACATTTTAAAGTGAATATTTGAAACGGCAGAAGCCTTTTTGGATCTCAAAATTCTCAGCCACAAAGGAGTGATCAAATTAAGATCTTACATGTGTAATCTGTTCCGTTGGTGACTCATGGATTTGAGTCAGGGAGGCAGAGACAAATCAGAGGCAGAGGACACATATGTGTGTGTGTGTGTTTGTGTGTGCGAGTGTGTGTGCGAGTGCACGGTTGTGTGTATATGTGCATGTGTGTGTGTACCCTTACACCACTAAGCCTGTGCGCTATCATCTGTGAGAAAATACCATTAATCGGCAGGGTAGGAGGGTAGCAGACAGCGTTAGAGACATGTGGGTCAGACGGGCTGGGAGAGAGAGCCTGAGCAAAAATACACCAATGGAGCAGTATATTATACATTACTGAACCATAGAATCACAATTAGAATGCTGTGAGTCTAATTTTGGCCAGCTGAAGGATACACCAAAACTGTAGTACAAATACAAGTATAAGTGGACTTCATGGAATCAGATCAGCTGTCAAAGTTTCTACAGTTACTCAAAGCATCAGTTCAATAAAATCCTCCCTGCCTCCCAGAGAGAGAACAAGAGAGCGGTCCTTTCTTTCAACCCTCCATTTCTATGACAGATGATCAAAACGAACCGGTATGACTCAACCAACTCAACCACCTCAAACTGTATTTCAAACCTGAAAAACCTGAATCATATACGTAAGTAACAGTAGGTCTGTCTGGAGGAAGTTCACAGAAAATTTCTGCAATATCCCCTGGGCAATCACGGATGTTTCTAGCCGACGTACTGTAGTAATTCAGAGAATACCATTGAATTGGTTCCTTTGTTCCTGTAAAGATTATTGCCTTCTCTGACATTAATGAGTAATTAAGGTGTAGAGACAGTAGCGATTTCTCATTCATATAATTAGGGCCGTTCCTAAAGCTGATTGGGAAAATCTCTGGGCCTAAATTTTGCCCTTAAAGAATGGTGTTGGAAATGTACAGATGTCTCATTTGTTTTCTGTATGTTGTGATGGAGTTGGAAATGTATATATCCAATATAAAAGTATTTTCCTATATGCAGGTCACAGCATTAAGGTCACAGCATTGACCTTAAAAGGCCCTATTTGTCTTGCAACAAAGGAAGTTGAATGCTGCTTTTGCAGTTAAAACCTTGTTATCTAAACCTCTTCATTCAGAAGTACCCTGGCTGCTGATTAGATGGGCTAGACTTCTCTCACTCAGAAGACACGGGTAGGGTGGAGTGTTACCTTAGAAAGTACTGTGACAGACCACAGGTTAGCAAAAGAGCATTACACAATGCTAAAAGGTTAAATTATCAACCAATTTCAAGAGCAAAGAGGACACTCTGCCTGCATGACTTGAATATTATGGCTCTCTTATCCCTCATTGGCTTGAAATTGACTTGGCGGTTACACTTACACTATTTGGATTGTCTGGTACGTTCACTTGTAGATGCTCTGGTCATACTATCAACAAACTATCTGTTGATAAGCAACTGCTTGCTAAGGTTATGGTTAGGTTTAGAATAAGGGTTAGGGTAAGTGTTAAGGTTAGGGTTAGTATAAGGGTTCAGGTTAGGGTTAGTATAAGGGTTAAGGTTAGGGTTCGTATACGGGTTCAGTTTAGGGTTAGGAGATAGTTAGTTGAAATGTTACTGGTAGTCTCCCCACTATCCTCCCCATCACCCGCCCACTTTCCTATTAACTTTGGTCAGCCAATCCCATATAATGCGGAGATGCGTATGTTAGCAGCCCTCGGCAGCAGGGTTCATTAACGTCTTGTTTGGCCAGGCCAGGGCTTTACGCGGTGACTCACTGGCCTTCCAGACAGCCATTCACACACTCACGTACACATACACGCATGTACGTACGCAGGCACGCACACAGGCACGCACAAACAAGTACACACGCACACACACACGCACACGCACACACACACACACACACACACACACACACACACACACACACACACACACACACACACACACACACACACACACACACACACACACTTATTAGCAGCTGCCATCATCAGGAGGAAGTTGATGACCTCAGTGGCGATGCCCATTTTAGGTCAAATTTACCAGAACTGAGCTGGTGCAGTTTTTTAGTGAGATCCTCTTCTCAGGCTGAAAAACACGTAGGCTGGTTGGATGGAGGGTGAAAGGGTGAGAGATCCTAATGTAGTGTAAGGGGGAAAGCAGAAGATACCAGCTGGTAGTCTTGTTGTAGCCGACAATGTGAAAGAAGCTACTTTGTCTCAACAGTGCTTTAAAATGTTAACCAATGACAAAAATACAAGTATTTCCCCTTTATTTAGATGCAAAGTGACACAGAGACATTTCGTTTCTGTGGTGAGGGTAGATCACCTGTTAAACTTCCTGTATGAAACATATGAGGTGATTTTCTTTTTTGAGAGAGTTGTTTCCTGTTAAAGAGCATTTTATAGGAAAGGTGTTTTCCATCACAGTGACTACAAACTGAGTAAGTTGTGCAACAAGAATTACATTAGAAATGTCTTATTAACCCACTGTCACTCTCAATACATTTCACAACCCATACGTAACCAGCCATGAAAAGGAGTCTCATAAACCAACTGTAACTCTAAATACATTTTCCAATCCACACAAAACAACACAAAATGTGGATTCAGCACTAAAACTCGCTGGCTGCGATAAGACAGGTTGTCCAAACATCAGTTTCCCCGACTGTAGAAGAAGAGGACAATGTTTGGCATACGGGAGGAAACTGCTTCCTGTTGGCCCAGGACACACTTCCTGTTCACTTCCTGTCCTAGCAATGCTGAGTGACAACAGCACTTCCTGTAGGACAGGAAATGGCTGGGAGAAGCCTGTGGTGCCTTGGGCCTCTGGAACATACTGGACCTAAACTAAACTGAGCCTTTAGAGTTTAGACAAAGGCCCCTCAAGGCCCGTTTCATTCTGAAGTATGTTTCAATACAGTACCTTGTAGTGCAGATACTTTAAACTAAACTGGTTTTATGCCTACACCTGCTAACCACCAGCCCTAGCAACCCACATTGTGCATGCCGGGCAACCATCATTGCGCACACCTGCTCCCCATCGTTTAGGACATCTGTACGTCATCACCACCCTGATGGTAGCCCTCAGTAGCCTCAGTCATCAGGCAGGATTGGTTTTGGTTACGTTCAGTACGCGTCTCCTGTTTTGTATTTTCTTCATGTTTATTATTATGAAACTCACTTTCTGCACCTGCTTCCTGGCTCCCTGCATATACGTTACAACTGGGCCTCTAGATCAGGGTCCTTCAGGCCAATTTCATATTTTAATATAGCATGTTATTCTAGTTAGCCCGTACATTGACCTACATCATTCTGGTTGAATTCTACAGGTTGTATCTAAAGATATCCAGACTTGTAAGATGAGAAGGTTAAAAATGAACCATAACAAAATAGCTGGAATATTTCTTTACACACGTTATGTAGAAGTACTGGAAGATGAGTCATCTTCACGTATTAGGCCTGTCAGTGAGTGGTAGGGTGTGAGGCCACCCCCCTTTCTGCATACTGCAGGGTGGAATCCTCTAAGGTTGTAGTGAGAGTGAAACTACAGCAGCGAAACAGCTTTTGTCAAAGCACGACGCTCACACATCTGGGCTGGGTGGGGTGTGTGTCTTATGTGCGCAAAGGAAATACGTAAGTGTTTAGGAAATAAGCGGGGGGTAAGGCAACTTTGACACAAATGTGGTGTTTAGTGTGTGTGTGGGGGGGAGAGGGGGGGGGGGGGGGTTGTGTGTGCGCGCGTGTTGTGTGTGTGTGTGTGTGTGTTGTGAAACCCTTATTTCTGCAGTAGTGAGAGACTACAAGCCTACACATGCTGATTTTACGATGAGGAATAATCATGGTATTGGGCCTGAGGCTAAGGCATATCCTCAATAATGTGAAGGAGTGTGACTTCCCAGTTCCCATCACTTGCATTTTATTCAAAGTAGAACATCAAAACATTTCCATATGTAAATGATAACTAACTATGACCTTATGCTACTGTCTGAGGGATTCAGTATCAACGCCTAAGGACAATTCTATATGACTACTAATCTATTCTGGCTAAACCTGAATGGCTATAACACATATTATATGAGTACCACATTCTTACCTTCAGAGATATTGTCGTTTGAAGCTTTGGACAAACTGAATTTAGGTAACGTAGTTCAGTCCCTGATCTAACTGAAGGGTCTGAAACTGTGCAGGCCTACTTTGGTCCCATGTCCCACATCCACCAAAGTCTCCATCTTCTCTCCACCATGCCCCACCAGAGTGTCTCGAGGCTAGGGGAAGGAAGCCGTAGCGGGTGGGTCCAGGGCCAGGAGCTCCATGTTTATGTAATAACATCCTGCCTGCTGACTGCTGCCAACAGTGAATAATCTGCCCCCAATCTGTTCTGTTTCCCCGGTCGCCTGGCGTCTGCTCTACCACCCGCCACCCAGCCCTGCCAAGAACCAGCCTGGCACTGGCTGGTCCCAGATCTGCCTCTGCTTGAGCCGACTCTGTCTATCAATGTCACGCCAAGAACCAGTCTGGTCCCAGATCTATTTGTGCTACAGCCAACGTTGCCATGCCTGGTTCTGGCTGGTCCCAGATCAAGATATACTTTAGTCAACTAACTGGCTACCGTCACGCCATACAATGGCTCTGACTATCAGTGTCATGGCAGGGTTTGGCTGGTCCCAGATCAGGATATACTTTAGTCAACTAACTGGCTACCATCACGCCATACAATGGCTCTGACTATCAGTGTCATGGCAGGGTTTGGCTGGTCCCAGATCAGGATATACTTTAGTCAACTAACTGGCTACCGTCACGCCATACAATGGCTCTGACTATCAGTGTCATGGCAGGGTTTGGCTGGTCCCAGATCTGTATGTTTTAGCCAACTGCTATCGTTGTCATGCAATAAGTTAGCCTGGTCCTAGATCTGTGTGTGTTTCAGCCAACTCCTTTCATGCTATCATATAGCCTGGTCCCAGATCAGAATATGCTCTAGCCAACGTTGCCATGCCAAGAGCTAGCCTGGTCCAAGATCTCTATATACTTTAGCCAACTAACTGACCACCATCATGCCATACAATGGTATAATATGTTTGATTTAGCCTGGTCCCAGATCTGTATGATTTAGCCAACGGCTCTGACTATCAGTGTCATGGCAGGGTTTGGCTGGAGCCCCTACAGATCTGGCACCAGGCTATATCTTGGCCTGAAACAGAGAGTTACGCAGGAAGAGGATGCCAGATATGCAGTCAGCATGCCTGGCTGTTAGCTAGATGTGATGAAAGAGTCTTGGCTGTAACGGGGGGGGGGCGACAATGAAGAAGTGGGAGTGTGTATTAACACTCCAGATATAAAAGTGCTGATTTGAAGTACAGTGTAGAGAATTGTAGTTTAATAAAATACAGGGAGAAAACCATGCAATCACATTAGAATGAGCGCTCTGGCTGACATTTTTGATGACTGTTTTCTTAGCGGTATTCATGATAACAATAGCAAGGATAACGACGAGGACAGACTTGTTTGTGGGTGTGGTCAATCAAGAGCTGTGACTAAACCGCTTAACCTCTGTGTGTCATTGGCCAACGCCTCCGTAGACCACACCGCTTTCACTGGAGATCTCTCTTAATACTTATTCACCTGAGATAATGATATATGCGTAAGAACATCTACCTGCCTTAACATTCCCAGGCAGGATCCACAAACCATACCCGCAGGCCTGCTGATGAGTCAACCCAGAGACGGATGCCTCTAACTGGGGGAGAAGTCTTGGTTACCTTGGGCTCTCCTGGAGAATTTCCAAACCATCAGCGATGTGTTAAAGAGAAGTATGAAAGAGAAGTATGATAGGGCCATTGAGAGAGATAAGGGGCTGTTTCCAGCTTCCTGTGTGTGTAATGGTTATGGTTGTGTAGCTCTGGGCAGGGAAGGTGGAAGAAGGGTTCATTTCATCAACAAAAATAGTGATTCAAATATTTGTCAACCACCTATTTTTCAGTGCCAATTAACAAGACTATAACTGACTAAATAGATCCAGCAAAAACTATAGCTAAACAAAAATGATTTTAATTTCAGTTGACTAAAACGAGACAAGACTAAAATCTGACTACTAAGTGCACTGGACAAGAGATTGAGAGTTTTTCAGTGATAAGCACAATTAGCAGCACAGCGCAGTTCTGTTCAGCAGTGGGAAGGATGCGCCACACCCGGAACACAGCCTAGTCTACATCCGCTTGTGAACTGCGGGGGAGCAAGCGATGAGTGTTGGCAGACAGGCACCAGGCACCAGGCAGACAGGCAGACAGGCACCAGGCAGACAGACAAGCTCCACTTCGGCTCCGATGATACACCTCGCCCATGCGACTCTCTGGTTGCATCACCGCCTGGTATGGCAACTGCTCGGCATCTGACCGTAAGGCGCTTCAGAGGGTAGTGCGTACGGCCCAGTACATCACTGGGGTCAAGTTTTCTGCCATCCAGGACCTCTATACCAGGCGGTGTCAGAGGAAAGCCCATAAAATTGTCAGAGACTCCAGTCACCCAAGTTAAAGACTGTTTTCTTTGCTACCGCACGGCAACGGTACCGAAGCGCCTACCCCCAAGCCATAAGATCGCCACCGGACAATTTACATTGCCCCCCTCCCTTTTGTACACTGCTGTTACTTGCTGTTTGTTTGTTACCTATTAATAGTCACTTCGCCCCCACCTACATGTACAGATTACCTCAACTAGCCTGTACCCCTGCACACTGACTGGGTACAGGTGCCCCCTGTACATAGCCTCGTTATTGTTATTCTTATTGTGTTACTTTTTGTTATTACTTTTTATTTTAGTCTACTTGGTAAATATTTTCTTCTTCTTGAACTGCACTGTTGGTTAAGGGCTTGTAAGTAAGCATTTCACAGTAAAGTCTACACTTGTTGTATTCAGGGCATGTGACAAATAAAGTTTGATTTGATTTGATCTTTGGCTTCCCAGTAGCTAACCAGTCACCACCAGCCTTCTAGAAACCCTTTACCTGGTTAAGAAACACACGCTGCTTTACCAAATAAATTAAAAACAATAGCAGCATTAAGTTTAATAGCAAAACATCAGTCTAGCTATATTTTTCTATCCCTTGAGTATAGAAACGTTTTGGAATTTGTAGTCTCGCTAAACCCTCGCACTTTCCCCACTGCGTTTCATTACCAGGTTCTGTAGCCAACACACTAGCCAAGTTTCCTTCTTTTTCTCAGAGAAAACGGCTTGATTCTAGCCATTACCGTTCAAAAGATATGACCCATAATGCCGGCGCTACGTTTGTTTCTTTCTATCGTGCATTGGTGGGCCACATCTTACATTCACAAAGCACATCGCAGGCTGTTCTAAAACAAGGTTACTTGCGGACCGGACCGTTAACCATTTGTTTAGGCTACACCTTGTTCAGTCATGTTACCTCATTAGCTAGCTATAGCTAACATCCTGGGGCGCGTTCAGCAGGACGTAACGTTTTGGAACGTTCAGATAGAAATATCCTATGTAGGACAAACATGACTCTCTGACATGTTGAATAAGGGATAACGTGGAATTCATGGAATTTCTATCTGCAACGTTCAAGAACGTTTTGCAACTGAACGTTGCCATAACATTACCAGTACCCTATATACAGACATTTGGTGGCACAGAAAGAAAGGACAATGGATAGGAAACAATTTATTGACTAAATTCTTCTTGCCACTACAATGTATCTGGCTGGGTAAATAACTTTATTTTGAGTTCATGTGAACCCTCGACCTCATCACTGGGTGAAACAGACATTATCTCTCATTCAAAGTCATTATCCCCGTACTACTTGCGACTGTGGTGTCACACCCTGATCTGTTTCACCTGTCTTGTGCTTGTCTCCACCCCCTCCAGGTGTCTCCCATTTGTCCCCATTATCTCCTGTGTATTTATACCTATTTGTTCTGTTTGTCTGTTGCCAGTTCGTCTTGTCCCATCAAGTCCTACCAGCGCGTTCCTGTGTTCCCTTTGCTCTAGTTTCTGTTTGTCCTAGTCTTCCCAGTTCTGACCTTTCTGCGTGTCCTGATCCTGCCTGCCGTCCTGTACCTGCCTGTCTCTGATTTGGATTATGACTCTTTGCCTGCCTTGACTTCCCTTTTGCCTGCCCCTTGTTCTATAATAAACTCTGAGACTCATACTATCTGCCTGCTGTGTCTGCATTCTGGGCCTTAGCCTGAGCCTTGATCTGCAGCGTCTGGAACGTTGATAACAATGGTAATGACAACACTGAGTGACAGAGGTGCAACCCATACTACTGCCAATACTTTACAGCACCATCTGGGGATTGTGCTTCTCTCTCTCAAATGAAAGGGAATTAGGTTGACTAAAATGGCCCACTGTTTTTGTCATTTTGACAATAGCTAAATCAATATTCGAATGACAAAAATGTAACTAAGACGTCAAAATGACTAACACTAGCCGAAATCTAAAGAAGAGTGTGAAAATGAACGCTGGGTGGAAGAGGTTGGGTCGTAACATCCACAATGTACAATAGTGATGGCTGATTCATTCACTACAATGCATCTCTCCTGCACCTGCATGCACAAGAGTCTGTCTGTGTGTGTGTGTGTGTGTGTGTGTGTGTGTGTGTGTGTGTGTGTGTGTGTGTGTGTGTTTTGCATGGATTCGCCTGTGTGTTCGCACAGGTGTTCTTCCATGTGTGTGTTTGTGTCATTCCGCGGTCTCAAATCAATATATGACTGCATGACTCCTCCAAAGCCCTCTCTGATGACGCACATCTCAACAGGCTCAGCTCTGTAATACATCTCTTCCTCATCTCCCTGCCCTATTTATTAAGAGCCCCTCATATATAGGTGTGTGTTCATGCGTGCGCTCGTGTTTGTGTAGGTGGTGCACGTTGAGGCCAATGAACTCTTCTGTAATATGATCATAACACTGTCAGGTTCTAGTGTTGTAAACCAGACAGGATAATTACAGTATGGTGTGTGTGTGTGTGTGTGTGTGTGTGTGTGTGTGTGTGTGTGTGTGTGTGTGTGTGTGTGTGTGTGTGTGTGTGTGTGTGTGTGTGTGTGCCCAATATGGGCAGAACACTGTCAGCTTTTAATGTCAGCCAGACACGACAAAGGCATTACAATATTGTTCTACCATTATTGCATTATTATTTCACATTTATAACATTGCCAACGCTATGTCGCAAATTTGATCACGGTGACTCTGTTCTGATATGTGACTTGACTCAATGGAATTGATTGTGTTTGATGTGTTTTGCCTGAACAAGAGGGTGGTTCTGTCTAACGTTTGACTCATGGCATAGTGGCGCGCACACACACACACACACACACACACACACACACACACACACACACACACACACACACACACACACACACACACACACACACACACACACACACACACACACACACACACACACACACACACACACACACACACACACACAGACACTCTGGTGGGGCACAGTGGAGAAGAGATGTGGGCCTGGGTAGATATGGGTCCAAAGCAGGCTTGCACAATCCAAATTCTTTCTTGTTATTGTGGTCAACTAAGCCACCATACTTCTGCGTGTCATTGGCCAACAACCAGGCCAACAACCAGGATTGGGTAGGTTACTTTCTAAATGTAATCCGTACAGTTGCTAGTTACCTGCCCAAAATTGTAATCAGTAACATAACTTTTGGATTGCCCAAACTCAGTTACGTAATCTGATTACTTTTAGTTACTTTCCCCTTAAGAGACATTAGAAGAAGACAAAAATGATCCATCAAACACATTTGGTGTGTCATCATAGTGGTCTCTGACTTGTGGTCAGACTCATTCAGGTGGAATAAACTTAATGATCTGACCCTTTTTTTCAATTTTCACCTAAAATGACATACCCAAATCTAACTGCCTGTAGCTCAGGACCTGAAGCAAGGATATGCATATTCTTGATACCATTTGAAAGGAAACACTTTGAACACATTGGATCACATTAGCTAAACATGCAGTTTTTTTTGTACAATCATCTTTGAAATGCAAGAGAAAGGCCATAATGTATTATTCCAGCCCAGGCGCAACTTAGATTTTGGCCACTAGATGGCAGCAGTGTATGTGCAACGTTTTAGACTGATCCAATGAACCATTGTATATCTGTTTAAAATGTTGTATCAAGACTGCCCAAATGTGCCAAATTGGTTTATTAATAGATTTTCTAGTTCATAATTGTGCACTCTCCTCAAACAATAGCATGATATTATTTCACTGCAATAGCTACTGTAAATTGGACAGTGCAGTTAGATTAACAAGAATTTAAGCTTTCTGCCCATATCAGGTATGTCTATGTACTGGGATTTTTTTTGTTACGTACAACCTCATGCTAATCACTTTAGCCTACGTTAGCTCAACCGTCCCGCGGGGGGGGGCGATCCCGTAGAGGATAAACTTGCACCTTTTGTCAATGCTGAATTGAATGTCATTGAGAAAACAGAAAGTTGTCACAATGGATATTTTTTTCTTGCAAACATCCTTTCTGAATTTAAAAGTAATCCAAGAAGTAATCATCTAGTTTTTCAAAAGTATCTGTAATCTGATAACAATATCTTTGCTGGTAACATAACTGATTACAAGTACAGTTTTGTTTGTAATCAGATGAATTACCCTGCCAATGCTTCTATAGACCACACCCCTTTAACTGGAAATCTATCCGTATTCTAATTCACCTGTGAAGATGCTATCTGTGTCAGTAACATCTTCCTGTTTTAACACTCCCTGTAAATTAAGGAACTCTTTGCTTTCTCTACCAATTCAACTGACATGATCTATGTCAGCAAGTCTACCTGCATTAACACTCCCAGGCATGAACCAGGAACCATGTCCCCCAGGGTCTTCTGATGAGTCAACTCAGCTGGATGAGTCAGCTGGATGAGTCAATCCAACTGGGGGATCTTTTCCTGGGGCTCTCCTGGGGGAAGAGAGAGGGGATGATAACTCACCTCCAGAACCTCAGGGATGGATAAAACAACAAGATGTCTATTTTGAGCTCCCTGCTTGCGTAATTAGCATATCGTCCATATGGTAGTATATTGTCCGCATGGTAGTATATTGTCCATATGGTAGTATATTGGTAGTATATTGTCCATATGGTAGTATATTGCCCGTATGGTAGTATATTGGTAGTATATTGCCCGTATGGTAGTATATTGTCCGTATGGTAGTATATTTGTAGTATATTGTCCGTATGGTAGTATATTGGTGTATATTGTCCGTATGGTAGTATATTGTCCATATGGTAGTATACTGGTAGTATAATGTCCGTATGGTAGTATATCGGTTGTATATTGTCCGTATGGTAGTATATTGGTAGTATATTGTCCGTATGGTAGTATATTGGTAGTATATTGTCCATATAGTAGTATATTGGTAGTATATTGTCTGTATGGTAGTATATTGGTAGTATATTGTCCGTATGGTAGTATATTGGTAGTATATTGTCCATACAATAGTATATTGTCCGTATGGTAGTATATTGGTAGTATATTGTCCGTATGGTAGTATACTGGTAGTATATTGTCCGTATGGTAGTATATCGGTTGTATATTGTCCGTATGGTAGTATATTGGTAGTATATTGTCCGTATGGTAGTATATTGGTAGTATATTGTCCATATAGTAGTATATTGGTAGTATATTGTCTGTATGGTAGTATATTAGTAGTATATTGTCCGTATGGTAGTA
This sequence comes from Salvelinus namaycush, assembly GCF_016432855.1. Lineage (NCBI taxonomy): Eukaryota > Metazoa > Chordata > Actinopteri > Salmoniformes > Salmonidae > Salvelinus > Salvelinus namaycush. Next base: position 5,684,578 of record NC_052345.1, read on the forward strand.
TATTGGTAGTATATTACCCATACAATAGTATATTGTCCGTATGGTAGTATATTGGTAGTATATTGTCTGTATTGTAGTATATTGTCCGTATGGTAGTATATTGTTCGTACGGTAGTATATTGTCCGTATGGTAGTATATAGCTAGTGTATTGTAGTATATTGTCAGTATGGTAGTATATTGTCTGTATTGTAGCATATTGTCCATACGGTAGTATATTGTCCGTATGATAGCATATTGTCCGTACGGTAGTATATTGTCCGTACTGTAGTATATTGTCCGTATGGTAGTATATTGGTAGTATATTGTCCGTATGGTAGTATATTGGTAGTATATTGTCCGTATGGTAGTATATTGGTAGTATATTGTCCGTATGGTAGTATATTGGTAGTATATTGTCTGTATTGTAGTATATTGTCCGTATGGTAGGATATTGATAGTATATTGTCCGTACGGTAGTATATTGTCCGTATGGTAGTATATTGGTAGTATATTGTCCATACAATAGTATATTGTCCGTATGGTAGTATATTGGTAGTATATTGTCCGTATGGTAGTATACTGGTAGTATATTGTCCGTATGGTAGTATATCGGTTGTATATTGTCCGTATGGTAGTATATTGGTAGTATATTGTCCATATAGTAGCATATTGGTAGTATATTGTCTGTATGGTAGTATATTGGTAGTATATTGTCCATACAATAGTATATTGTCCGTATGGTAGTATATTGGTAGTATATTGTCTGTATTGTAGTATATTGTCCGTATGGTAGTATATTGGTAGTATATTGTCCGTACGGTAGTATATTGTCCGTATGGTAGTATATAGCTAGTGTATTGTAGTATATTGTCAGTATGGTAGTATATTGTCTGTATTGTAGCATATTGTCCATACGGTAGTATATTGTCCGTATGATAGCATATTGTCCGTACGGTAGTATATTGTCCGTATGGTAGTATATGGGTAGTATATTGTCCTTATGGTAGTATATTGTCCGTACGGTAGTATATTGTCCGTACTGTAGTATATTGTCCGTATGGTAGTATATTGGTAGTATATTGTCCGTATGGTAGTATATTGGTAGTATATTGTCTGTATGGTAGTGTATTGGTAGTATATTGTCCATACGGTAGTATATTGTCCGTATGATAGCATATTGTCCGTACGGTAGTATATTGTCCGTATGGTAGTATATGGGTAGTATATTGTCCTTATGGTAGTATATTGTTCGTACGGTAGTATATTGTGCCTATGGTAATATATTGTGTCCATTGTTTTTAGCTTTGGGCAGGACAGGTGGAAGGGGTTGGGCCCACGCACACAAAATGTGCAATAGTGCTGCTGATGGCTGATTCATACACTACCACGCTTTTCTCCTGCACCTACATGCACAAGTGTGTGTTCAAATTATATTTCAGGTTTAGGCTTAGGTTTAAGGATTAGGGTTACAATTAGGGTTAGGATTAAGGTTAGGGGCTAGGTTTAGTTTTACAGTTAGGTTTAGGAGTTAGGGATTAGGGGTTTGTGGTTAGGTTTAGGTTTAGGATTAGGGGTAAGGGAAAAAATTATAATAAATGGGAATACATTTTTGGGTCCCCACAAGGATAGTAAAACAAATGTGTGTGTGTGCGCGTTTCATTCCACGGTCTCTGTCAATAGATGAAGTGCATGACTCTTCCAAAGCCCTCTCTGATGACGCACAACAGGCTCAGCTCTCTCCAAGAGGAATTTCTTCCCCATCTCCCCACCATGTTTATTAAAAGCTCCGTATACACTGTATGATCCTGTATGATCATAACACCGTCAGCTTTAAATGTTGCAAACCAGAGGACTGTAACAGAATTATTACAGCATTACATTATTATAACGGTATTGCTAATGCTATGTGTTCCATATTTTATAATGTGACTCCATACCAAATCCAATATGTGACTTGACTCAACGGAAATGATTGTGTTTGATGTGTTTTGTCCGAACAAGATGGGGTTCTGTCTAATGTTTGACTCACACATTAGACACATACATACATACATTAGACACACACACACACACACACACACACACACACACACACACACACACACACACACACACACACACACACACACACACACACACACACACACACACACGCACACACACACACACACACACACACACAGCTACTCCTCTCAGCCCAGTTGGCACAACTTGTTATTACTGCTCTGGAGCCTATTCAGCCTAAAACCTCCCCTGCTACAGTAAACAGTAAGCGTGCACGCACACACACACGTGCACGCACGCACACACACCACACACACACACACACACGCACGCACGCACGCACGCACGCACGCACGCACGCACGCACGCACACACACACACACACACACACAGAGAATCACATTAATACATAATCCAGCAACAGTGAGTCAGAAGTGAATCCTCCAGGTCTGTCTCCCTCCAGCAGCCTTCCCTCCTCCAGGTCTGTCTCCCTCCAGCAGCCTTCTCTCCCCCAGGTCTGTCTCCCTCCAGCAGCCTTCTCTCCCCCAGGTCAGTCTCCCTCCAGCAGCCTACCCTCCTCCAGGTCTGTCTCCCTCCAGCAGCCTACCCTCCTCCAGGTCCGTCTCCCTTCAGCAGCCCTGCAGCAGACTAAAAACTATGGGTGACAGGGCTTTCAGTTGAGTGGCTCTGCAGCTGTCGAACGCACTTCCAGACACGATTAGAGTCTCCTTCAGACACAATTAGGCCTGCAGAGTCTCTTCCAGACACTAGTAGGGCTGCAGAGTCTCTTCCAGACACTATTAGACCTGCAGAGTCTCTTCCAGACACGATTGGGGCTCCAGAGTCTCTTCCAGACGCTATTAGGGCTGCAGAGTCTCTTCCAGACACGATTAGGGCTGCGGAGTCTCTTCCAGACACTATTAGGGCTGCAGAGTCTCTTCCAGACACTATTAGACCTGCAGAGTCTCTTCCAGACACGATTGGGGCTCCAGAGTCTCTTCCAGACGCTAGTAGGGCTGCAGAGTCTCTTCCAGACACGATTAGGGCTGCGGAGTCTCTTCCAGACACTATTAGGGCTGCAGAGTCTCTTCCAGACACTATTAGGCCTGCAGAGTCTCTTCCAGACACTATTAGGGCTGCAGAGTCTCTTCCAGACACTATTAGGGCTGCGGAGTCTCTTCCAGACACTATTAGGGCTGCAGAGTCTCTTCCAGACACTATTAGGCCTGCAGAGTCTCTTCCAGACACTATTAGGGCTGCAGAGTCTCTTCCAGACACGATTAGGGCTGCAGAGTCTCTTCCAGACACTATTAGGGCTGCAGAGTCTCCTCCAGACACTATTAGGGCTGCAGAGTCTCTTCCAGACACTATTAGGGCTGCAGAGTCTCTTCCAGACACTATTAGGGCTGCGGAATCTCTTCCAGACACAATTAGGGCTGCAGAGTCTCCTCCAGACACTATTAGGGCTGCGGAGTCTCTTCCAGACACTATTAGGGCTGCGGAGTCTCTTCCAGACACTATTAGGGCTGCAGAGTCTCTTCCAGACACTATTAGGGCTGCGGAGTCTCTTCCAGACACTATTAGGGCTGCGGAGTCTCTTCCAGACACTATTAGGCCTGCAGAGTCTCTTCCAGACACTATTAGGGCTGCAGAGTCTCTTCCAGACACTATTAGGCCTGCAGAGTCTCTTCCAGACACTATTAGGGCTGCAGAGTCTCCTCCAGACACTATTAGGCCTGCAGAGTCTCTTCCAGACACTATTAGGGCTGCAGAGTCTCTTCCAGACACTATTAGGGCTGCAGAGTCTCTTCCAGACACTATTAGGGCTGCAGAGTCTCTTCCAGACACTATTAGGCCTGCAGAGTCTCTTCCAGACACTATTAGGGCTGCGGAGTCTCTTCCAGACACTATTAGGGCTGCGGAGTCTCTTCCAGACACTATTAGGGCTGCAGAGTCTCCTCCAGACACTATTAGGGCTGCAGAGTCTCTTCCAGACACTATTAGGGCTGCAGAGTCTCTTCCAGACACTATTAGGGCTGCGGAATCTCTTCCAGACACAATTAGGGCTGCAGAGTCTCCTCCAGACACTATTAGGGCTGCGGAGTCTCTTCCAGACACTATTAGGGCTGCGGAGTCTCTTCCAGACACTATTAGGGCTGCAGAGTCTCTTCCAGACACTATTAGGGCTGCGGAGTCTCTTCCAGACACTATTAGGGCTGCGGAGTCTCTTCCAGACACTATTAGGCCTGCAGAGTCTCTTCCAGACACTATTAGGGCTGCAGAGTCTCTTCCAGACACTATTAGGCCTGCAGAGTCTCCTCCAGACACTATTAGGGCTGCAGAGTCTCCTCCAGACACTATTAGGCCTGCAGAGTCTCTTCCAGACACTATTAGGGCTGCAGAGTCTCTTCCAGACACTATTAGGGCTGCAGAGTCTCTTCCAGACACTATTAGGGCTGCAGAGTCTCTTCCAGACACTATTAGGCCTGCAGAGTCTCTTCCAGACACTATTAGGGCTGCGGAGTCTCTTCCAGACACTATTAGGGCTGCGGAGTCTCTTCCAGACACTATTAGGCCAGCAGAGTCTCTTCCAGACACGATTAGGGCTGCAGAGTCTCTTCCAGACACGATTAGGGCTGCGGAGTCTTTTCCAGACACTATTAGGGCTGCAGAGTCTCCTCCAGACACTATTAGGGCTGCAGAGTCTCTTCCAGACACTATTAGGGCTGCAGAGTCTCTTCCAGACACTATTAGGGCTGCGGAATCTCTTCCAGACACAATTAGGGCTGCGGAGTCTCCTCCAGACACTATTAGGGCTGCGGAGTCTCTTCCAGACACTATTAGGGCTGCAGAGTCTCTTCCAGACACTATTAGGGCTGCAGAGTCTCCTCCAGACACTATTAGGGCTGCGGAGTCTCTTCCAGACACTATTAGGGCTGCGGAGTCTCTTCCAGACACTATTAGGGCTGCAGAGTCTCTTCCAGACACTATTAGGGCTGCAGAGTCTCCTCCAGACACTATTAGGGCTGCAGAGTCTCTTCCAGACACTATTAGGACTGCAGAGTCTCTTCCAGACACTATTAGGGCTGCAGAGTCTCTTCCAGACACTATTAGGGCTGCAGAGTCTCTTCCAGACACTATTAGGCCTGCAGAGTCTCTTCCAGACACTATTAGGACTGCAGAGTCTCTTCCAGACACTATTAGGGCTGCAGAGTCTCCTCCAGACACTATTAGGGCTGCAGAGTCTCTTCCAGACACTATTAGGACTGCAGAGTCTCTTCCAGACACTATTAGGCCTGCAGAGTCTCTTCCAGACACTATTAGGACTGCAGAGTCTCTTCCAGACACTATTAGGGCTGCAGAGTCTCTTCCAGACACTATTAGGGCTGCAGAGTCTCTTCCAGACACTATTAGGGCTGCAGAGTCTCTTCCAGACACTATTAGGGCTGCGGAATCTCTTCCAGACACTATTAGGGCTGCAGAGTCTCCTCCAGACACTATTAGGGCTGCGGAGTCTCTTCCAGACACTATTAGGGCTGCGGAGTCTCTTCCAGACACTATTAGGGCTGCAGAGTCTCTTCCAGACACTATTAGGGCTGCGGAGTCTCTTCCAGACACTATTAGGGCTGCGGAGTCTCTTCCAGACACTATTAGGGCTGCGGAGTCTCTTCCAGACACTATTAGGGCTGCAGAGTCTCTTCCAGACACTATTAGGCCTGCAGAGTCTCCTCCAGACACTATTAGGGCTGCAGAGTCTCCTCCAGACACTATTAGGCCTGCAGAGTCTCTTCCAGACACTATTAGGGCTGCGGAGTCTCTTCCAGACACTATTAGGGCTGCAGAGTCTCTTCCAGACACTATTAGGCCTGCAGAGTCTCTTCCAGACACTATTAGGGCTGCGGAGTCTCTTCCAGACACTATTAGGGCTGCGGAGTCTCTTCCAGACACTATTAGGCCTGCAGAGTCTCTTCCAGACACGATTAGGGCTGCAGAGTCTCTTCCAGACACGATTAGGGCTGCGGAGTCTTTTCCAGACACTATTAGGGCTGCAGAGTCTCCTCCAGACACTATTAGGGCTGCAGAGTCTCCTCCAGACACTATTAGGGCTGCAGAGTCTCTTCCAGACACTATTAGGGCTGCAGAGTCTCTTCCAGACACTATTAGGGCTGCGGAATCTCTTCCAGACACTATTAGGGCTGCAGAGTCTCCTCCAGACACTATTAGGGCTGCAGAGTCTCTTCCAGACACTATTAGGGCTGCAGAGTCTCTTCCAGACACTATTAGGGCTGCAGAGTCTCCTCCAGACACTATTAGGGCTGCAGAGTCTCCTCCAGACACTATTAGGGCTGCAGAGTCTCTTCCAGACACTATTAGGACTGCAGAGTCTCTTCCAGACACTATTAGGGCTGCAGAGTCTCTTCCAGACACTATTAGGGCTGCAGAGTCTCTTCCAGACACTATTAGGCCTGCAGAGTCTCTTCCAGACACTATTAGGACTGCAGAGTCTCTTCCAGACACTATTAGGGCTGCAGAGTCTCCTCCAGACACTATTAGGGCTGCAGAGTCTCTTCCAGACACTATTAGGACTGCAGA
>NC_052345.1:5696154-5828654 GCF_016432855.1 Salvelinus namaycush
TCAGTGATCATGTGAAACGACATATATGTCAGTGTGTCAACCTGAAGATTAGCCTTAATGAGATATTCAGTTGGTAGATATGTGTGTGTGTGTGTGTGTGTGTGTGTGTGTGTGTGTGTGTGTGTGTGTGTGTGTGTGTGTGACCCACAAGACAATTGGTTCAAACAACAGGGGTAGAGGTGCTGCCCAAAATAGTGTACTGTACATGCCGTATGATACAGTATGAACTACAGTCTTGGCCGGGATTCAATCCCATCGTGCTTTTAGGCAATGTGGGTATTAAAGGTAATGTTAATGTATTCATGAAAATGGGAAATTATCTTTTAATGTCAAGTGCTCTATAACACTTACTCTTTAAAAATACCAGGCTATTTAGGTTCCGGTGACAAAATAAGGGTTGATTTTCAGGCTGTTGTCCTCCCCTCCCTTGTGGTGATGCCTCAGAACCCAGGTCAGGGCTAAACTTGTTGTTTAAAGGGATGGGTTGACTCTATATCAGTATATCCTGTCATGCGCTCTACCACTAATGGTGAATCATTGTTCTCTCTCTCTCTCTCTCTCTCTCTCTCTCTCTCTCTCTCTCTCTCTCTCTCTCCTGTCACTGTGGTAGCTGGTGCTTCTCTCTCTCTCTCTCTCTCACTCCCCCCTCCCTCCTACTCTCCTGTCACTGTGGTAGCTGGTGCTTCACCCTCTCTCTCTCTCTCTCTCTCTCTCTCTCTCTCTCTCTCTCTCTCTCTCTCTCTCTCTCTCTCTCTCTCTCTCTCTCTCTCTCTATATATATATATATATATATATATATATATATATATATATATATATATAGGCCTTTTTAGAAACCAGCACCTCTGGCAAATAAAGCCTGCTATTCAATAAACTGTGTGGGTTTGACTCAACCTCTTAGTATGAATGACAGTCATCAGAGTCATATCCAGCTGTTGTTGTGACTAGTTTGGCTTTCCAGTTCCCACCCACCATGTTCCCTCTTTCTGATATGACTGTAAGGACACACCCCTGCCATCCACACCTATACACACCCACATCACATGACTTGGCTAAATACAGGAAGGATGGTAGATGAGACAGAGAGACAGGGACAGAGAGAGAGAGCAATTAGACCCAACCAAATCATGAGAAAACAAAAAGATAATTACTAATTAACAAAAAAAACAGGCCCTAAACAGAGAGTACACAGTGGCAGAATACCTGACCACTGTGACTGACCCAAACTTAAGGAGAGTTTTAAATATGTCCAGATTCAGTGAGCATAGCCTTGCTATTGAGAAAGGCCGCCGTAGGCAGACCTGGCTATTAAGAGAAGACATAAAATGAGGTGGAAACTGAACTGCACTTCCTAAGCTCCTGCCAAATGTATGACCATACTAGAGACACATATTTCCCTCAGATTACACAGATCCACAAAGAATCCACAATTTCGATAAACTCCCATATCTACTCTGTGAAATACCGCAGTGTGCCATCACAGCAGCAAGATTTGTGACCTGTAGCCACAAGAAAAGGGCAACCAGTGAAGAACAAACACCATTGTAAATACAACCCATGCCAATAAAGCCCTTGAAATTAATTGGATTGAATTGAATTGAGAGAGCGAAAGAGAAAGAGAGCGAGAGGGAGAATGATTAAATGCACACACAACTGATCTTCACTGTTTCATAGATAATAAATAAAAGTGAAATAAACAATCAAAAATGAACAGTAAACATTACACTCAAAAGTTTCAAAGGAATAGACACATATCAAATGTCATATTATGGCTACGTACAGTATTATAATGATGTACAAATAGTCTTTCTCTCTCTCGCACTACCTCTTATCTCTCTTCCATCACCCATCTCCGCTCTCTCTCTCCCTCCCTACTCCCTCTCCACTTATTTCATATTCAATAACAACCCCAACCAATGTCAATATCTCATATTTCATCCACCTCACCAATCCCTGGCAGGATAATAAGGCTGACTGCTGGATATTTATTTTGATACGTTTTCTCATATCGATCTTGTAGGGAATTGCTTTTCCTCGTCACACACACGTCTGTTGATGTCAACGCTGCGTCTGTGTGTATGAGTCATGAGGTCATCAGTGGGACTACCCTCCCTGCAGGTCTCAATGGGGGATCCGTGTGTATTCATTATATCACAATGTGTGTGTGTGTGTGTGTGTGTGTGTGTGTGTGTGTGTGTGTGTGTGTGCGCGTGCACTCCGCTGTCAGGCCTATCAGTCTTATAATTGGTCCTATTGGTCTGCTGCTGGAACGGTAAATACGGAAGAAGAGGAGTCTCAGATAATGAGTCATAGGGAGAAGGAATTCAACTGGAGTGTGTGTGTGTGTGTGGGTGTGGGTGTGTGTGTGTGTTTGCTGCTGGAATGGTAAACAGTGAAGAAGATTAGTCTCAGAGAATGAGTCATAGGGAGTGGAGAGAGAGAGAATCGTGTGACATTTCACATATGGATCTCATCTTGTTATGACATTAATTAGTGGTCAGACCACGCATTCTAACATAGCTCATTAGATACATATCATTTGAGATTAGAGATATGCAGTGTTAGAGATATATAACAGCTACCTGCATTCCAATGAATTCAGAATGCTATTGGGCTATGGATATGCCTTAAGTCAAAACCAATCAAACCATGTTGTTTGAGAGGCAATGATCCAGGTGTTTATTTTATTGTGGATCAGTGTTTAATTGTTGATTACCTTGGTCTTGAGAATACAGGTGTGTTGTCTGTAACTAAAAGCTGGTCCTCGACATTTTACAGTTCTGCTCAGGTAATCAATGAATCACCATCAAATTGAAATGTTGAAATCAAAAGATAATTGTCGTTTACAGAAGTAGCAAATGAATTGTGATGATGTAAACTAATTATGCAGTGTGCACAGAGATAGTGGGAGACTCAGAGCAGGCGTTTGGCCGTTAGGGAGAATATCAACTGGAATCTGGATGCAAACAGTGGTGTAGGCAAATTCAGTTTACTTTGGGACAACAGTTTACCAACCTTGAAAAATGCATTTAAAGTCTATGGAGCATTACTTTTTTCATCGAGACCACCGATGCAATGTAGTAGAGCCAGTATTTTCAAGGCTTTTGCGTCATCTACTGGTATAAATAGGAATGTGCTTTCAAGTTAGAGGGAGTTTGTTGGCATGCAGTGCATTCGGAAAGTATTCTTCCACTGTCACGATCGTGTGGAGGAGAGACGGACCAAGACGCAGCATGTGGAAAATAAGCCATCTTCTTTTATTATTGAAGAAGGCAAAACGAAACAAAACACTTACAAACTACCAAAACAATAAACGACCGTGAAGCTAATAAACGTAGTGCACACACACATGCTACAAACGTTCAGACATAGACAATTCCCCACAACAAACTAAAGCCTATGGCTACCCTAAATATGGCTCCCAATCAGAGACAACAGAAACCAGCTGTCTCTAATTGGGAACCCATTCAGGCAACCATAGACTTTCCTAGAAAACTACACCCAACATAGACACAGCTAGACAACTATACTAAACATAAACCCAACTACTCTAAATAAACCCCCTAAACCTTACAATCACCCTGGACACTACAAAACCCACATAAATACCCATGTCACACCCTGACCTAACTAAAATAATAAAGAAAACAAAGAATACTAAGGCCAGGGTGTGACATCCACATTTTGTTACGTTACAATCTTATTCTAAAATGGATTTTAAAAAATTCCCTCTCATCAATCTACACACAATGACAAGACTGTAAATTCCAATTGTGGAGAAAAAGGGGTGTAAAAAAATTAAAAAATAAGAGATGGTTGTCCATCTGGAAGGTTCTCCCATCTCCACAGAGGAACTCTGGGGTTCTGTCATCGGGTTCTGCCATCGGGTTCTTGGTCACCTCCATGACCAAGGCCCATTTCTCAGTTTGGCCGGGCAGCTAGCTCTAGGACGAGTCTTGGTGGTTCCAAACTTCTTCCATTTAAGAATGATGTGTTCATTTAAGAATGATGTTTTCACTGTTCTTGGGGACCTTCAAGGCTGCAGACATGTTTTAGTACTCTTCCCCAGATCTGTGCCTCGACACAATCCTGTCTCGGAGCTCTATGGACAATTCCTTCGAACTCATGGCTTGGTTTTTGCTCTGACATGCACTGTCAACTGTGGGACTTAAACATAGACAGGTGTGTGCCTTTTCAAATCATGTCCAATCAATTGAATTTACCACAGGTGGACCAATCAAGTTGTAGAAACATCTCAAGGATAATCAATGTAAACAGGATGCACCTGAGCTGGATTTCGAGTCTCATAGCAAAGGGTCTGAATACTTATGTAAATTTGTAATAAATTTGCCAAAATATCTAAAAACCTGTTTTTGCTTTGTCATTATGGGGTATTGTGTGTAGATTGAAACTATTTAATCAATTTTAGACTAAAGCTGTAACGTAACAATGTGGAAAAAGTCAAGGGGTCTGAATACTTTCCGAATGCACTGTATAAATGAGAGGTTCACAACTACATTCAACCACTAGGGGGGAGCACCTCCTTAAGTATGGTACATGTGAGGATTTACACAGCACAACAGCCTGCTGTTACACTAAACAAAATGCTTCTTATTGTTGATGTCCATAATCAAATCAAATCCAATGCTATTCGTCACATGCTTCATAAACAACAGGTGTAGACTAACAGTGAAAAGCTTACTTACGGCCCTTCCCAACAATGCAGAGAGAAAGAAAATAGACAAAGAAAAGTAAAATGTAATACTAAAAGTAATAATAGTATAGATACACAATGAGTAGCGACAATGTGGCTATATACACAGGTACTAGTGCCGAGTCGATGTGCAGGGGTACGAGGTAATTGAGGTAGATACAGCTGAAGTCAGAAGTTTACATACACTTAGGTTGGAATCATTAAAAATCATTTTTCAACCACCCCACACATTTCTTGTTAACAAACTATAGTTTGGGCAAGTCGGTTAGGACATCTACTTTGTGCATGACACAAGTAATTTTTCCAACAATTGTTTACAGACAGGTTATTTCACTTATAATTCACTGTATCACAATTCCAGTGGGTCAGAAGTTTACATACACTAAGTTGACTGTGCCTTTAAACGGCTTGGAAAATTCCAGAAATGATGTCATGGCTTTAGAAGCTTCTGATAGGCTAATTGACATCATTTGAGGCAATTGGAGGTGTACCTGTGGATGTATTTCAAGGCCTACCTTCAAACTCAGTGCCTCTTTGCTTGATATCATGGGAAAATCAAAAGAAATCAGATAAGACCTCAGAAAAAAAATTGTAGACCTCCACAAGTCTGGTTCATCCTTGGGAGCAATTTCCAAACGCCTGAAGTACCACGTTCATCTCTACAAACAATAGTACGCAAGTATAAACACCATGGGACCACACAGTCGTCATACCGCTCAGGAAGGAGACGTGTTCTGTCTCCTAGAGATGAATGTACTTTGGTGCGAAAAGTGCAAATCAATCCCAGAACAACAGCAAAGGACCTTGTGAAGATGCTGGAGGTAACAGGTACAAAAGTATCTATATCCACAGTAAAACAAGTCCTATATCGACATAACCTGAAAAGCCGCTGAGCAAGGAAAAGGCCACTGCTCCAAAACCACCATAAAAAAGACAGACTACGGTTTTCAACTGCACATGGGGACAAAGATCGTACTTTTGGAGAAATGTTCTCTTGTCTGATGAAACAAAAATAGAACTGTTTGGCCATAATGACCATCGTTATGTTTGCAGGAAAAAGGGTGAGGCTTGCAAGCCGAAGAACACAATCCCAACCGTGAAGCACGGGGGTGGCAGCCTCATGTTGTGGGGGTGCTTTGCTGCAGGAAGGACTGGTGCACTTCACAAAATAGATGGCATCATGAGGGAGGAAAATGATGTGGATATATTGAAGCAACATCTCAAGACATCAGTCAGGAAGTTAAAGCTTGGTTGCAAATGGGTGTTCCAAATGGACAATGACCCCAAGCACACTTCCAAAGTTTTGGCAAAATGGTTTAAGGACAGCAAAGTCAAGGTATTGGAGTGGCCATCACAAAGCCCTGACCTCAATCCTATAGAAACTTTGTGGGCAGAACTGAAAAAGCGTGTGCGAGCAAGGAGGCCTACAAACCTGACTCAGTTACACCAGCTCTGTCAGGAGGAATGGGCCACAATTCCCCCAACTTATTGTGGGAAGCATGTGGAAGGCAACCCGAAACGTTTGACCCAAGGAAAACAATTTAAAGGCAATGCTACCAAATACTAATACTGACCCACTGGGAATGTGATGAAAGAAATAAAAGCTGAAATAAATCATTCTCTCTACTATTATTCTGACATTTCACATTCTTAAAATAAAGTGGTGATCCTAACTAGGATTAAAAGTCAGGAATAGTGAAAAACTGAGTTTAAATGTATTTGGCTAAGGTGTATGTAACCTTCCGACTTCAAGTGTATGTACATATAACTAGGAATAAAGCAACAGATCATAACAGCAACAGCAGCAGCGTATGTGACGAGTAAAAAAAGTTACTGCAAAAAAAGGGTCAATGCCAATAGTCCTGGTAGCTATTTGGTTAACTATTTAAGAGTCTTATGGCTTGGGGCAGATATTACTACTGATAGGAACACATGATCCATATAGGTAGGGCCAGGAATTTTAACCTTACCCTGAGTTTTTTGGGGTCCAGTGAGGCGGCCAGAGACGAATTCCAGGACATAGGCCGACAACATAGGGGATTGTTTATGAAACAGCCGCCATATATTCTCCATATGCGTATCCCAAGACAAAATATAACTTTTTGAAGAATTATGTCCAGCTGAAAGGAACATCTCAATTTGTTATTTTATGGTTCAGCTCTTCTTGGGAGGTTTGGGTCTTCCTAGCCATGTTTCACAAGATGTGACCACTTCAATATGGTGTAGTAGCAGTGCATCATGTTCATGTGGTTTGTTCATGTGGTTTGTATTGCCTTCTAACCCTCCCCACAAGCCATGTGAACCTCATCAACAGAATCATGGCACAAGTGGCTGAACTAAATCTCTAGCTGGCTACGCTATAATATAAAGTGAATTAAAGTACATGGAGTGCATACATTTGAGCTATCTTATGATATACACTATATGGCCAAAAGTATGTGAACACCTGCTCGTCGAACATCTCATTCCAAAATCATGGGCATTAATATGGAGTTGGTCCCCCCTTTGCTGCTATAACAGTCTCCACTCTTCTGGGAAGGCTTTCCTCTAGATGTTGGAACATTGCTGCAGGGACTTGCTCCCATTCAGCCACAAGAGCATTAGTGAGGTCGAGCACTGATGTTGGGCGATTAGGCCTGGCTCGCAGTCGGTGTTCCAGTTCATCCCAAGGTGTTCGATGGGGTTGAGGTCAGGGCTCTCTGCAGGCCAGTCAAGTTCTTCCACACCGATCTCGACAAACCATTTCTGTGTGGACATTGCTTTGTCATGCTGAAACAGGAAAGGGCCTTCTCCAAACTATTTCCACAACATCGGAAGCACAGAATCGTCTAGAATGTCTTTGTATTCTGTAGCGTTAAGATTTCCCTTCACTGGAATTTAGGGGCCTGAACCATGAAAAACCACCCCAGACCATTATTCCTCCTCCACCAAATTTTACAGTTGGCACTATGCATTCGGGCAGGTAACTTTCTCCTGGCATCTGCCAAACACAGATTAGTTCGTTGGACTGCCAGGTGGTGAAGTGTGGTGATTCATTACTCCAGAGAACGCGTTTCCACTGCTCCAGAGTCCAATGGCGGCGAGCTTTACACCACTCAAGCCAACGCTTGGCATTGTGCGTGGTGATCTTAGGCTTGTGTGCGACTGCTCGGCCATGGAAACCCATTTCATTAAGCTTCCGATGAACAGTTATTGTGCTGACGTTGCTTCCAGAGGCAGTTTGGAACTTGGTAGTGAGTGTTGCAACCGAGTACAGGCAATTTTTACGTGCTACACGGTTCAGCACTTGGTGGTCCCGTTCTGTGAGCTTGTGTGGCCTACCACTTCGTGACTGAGCCATTGTTGTGCCTAGACGTTTCCACTTTCCACAATAACAGCACTTACAGTAGACCAGGGCAGCTATAGCAGGGCAGAAATTTGCCAAAATGACTTGTTGGAAAGGTGGCATCATATGACGGTGCCACGTTGAAATTAAATGAGCTCTTCAGTAAGGCCATTCTACTGCCAATGTTTGTCTATGGAGATTGCATGACTGTGTGCTCAATTTTATACACCTGTTAGCAACGGGTGTGGCTGAAATAGCCAAATCCACTAATTTGAAGGGGTGTCCACATACTTTTAAATATACACTACTGTTCAAAAGTTTGGTCACTTAGAAATGTCCTTGTTTTCCATGAAAACATACATGAAATGAGTTGTAAATATAAATATAGTCAAGACTTTGACAAGGTTATAAATAATTATTTTAATTTAAATAATAATTGTGTCCTTAAACTTTGCTATGGTCAAAGAATCCTACATTTGCAGCAATTGCAGCCTTGCAGACCTTTGGCATTCTAGTTGTTGATTTGTTGAGGTAATCTGAAGAGATTCCACCCCATGCTTCCTGAAGCACCTCCCACATGTTGGATTGGCTTGATGGGCACTTCTTACGTACCATACGGTCAAGCTGCTCCCACAACAGCTCAATGGGGTTGAGATCCGGTGACTGTGCTGGCCACTCCCTTATAGACAGAATACCAGCTGACTGCTTCTTCCCTTAATAGTTCTTGCATAGTTTGGAGCTGTGCTTTAGGTCATTGTCCTGTTGTAGGAGGAATTTGGCTCCAATTAAGCACCACTCACAGGGTATGACATGGCATTGCAAAATGGAGTGATAGCCTTCCTTCTTCAAGATCCCTTTTACCCTGTACAAATCTCCCACTTTACCACCACCAAAGCACCCGAGACCATCACATTGCCTCCACCATGCTTGACAGATGGCGTCAAGCACTCCTCCAGCATCTTTTCATTTTTTCTGTGTCTCACGAATGTTCTTCTTTGTGATCCGAACACCTCAAACTTAGATTAGTCTGTCCATAACACTTTATTCCAATCTTCCTCTGTCCAGTGTCTGTGTTCTTTTGCCCATCTTAATCTTCTTTTTTTATTGGCCAGTCTGAGATAGGGCTTTTTCTTTGCAACTCTGCCTAGAAGGCCAGCATCCCGGAGTCGCCTCTTCACTGTTGATGTTGACACTGGTGTTTTGCGGGTACTATTATTTTTTTAATTTTTTAATTTTATCCCCTTTTCTCCCCAATTTTCGTGGTATCCAATCGCTAGTAATTACTATCTTGTCTCATCGCTACAACTCCCGTACGGGCTCGGGAGAGACGAAGGTCGAAAGCCATGCGTCCTCCGAAGCACAACCCAACCAAGCCGCACTGCTTCTTAACACAGCGCGCCTCCAACCCGGAAGCCAGCCGCACCAATGTGTCGGAGGAAACACCGTGCACCCGCCCCCCTCGGTTAGCGCGCACTGCGCCCGGCCCGCCACAGGAGTCGCTGGAGCGCGATGAGACAAGGATATCCCTACCAACCAAACCCTCCCTAACCCGGACGACGCTAAGCCAATTGTGCGTCGCCCCACGGACCTCCCGGTCGCGGCCGGCTGCGACAGAGCCTGGGGTTTTGCGGGTACTATTTAATGAAGCTGCCAGTTGAGGACTTGTGAGGCGTCTGTTTCTAAAACTAGACACTCTAATCTACTTGTCGTCTTGCTCAGTTGTGCACCGGGCCCTCCCATTCCTCTTTCTATTCTGGTTAGAGCCAGTTTGCGCTGTTCTGTGAAGGGAGTAGTACACAGGTTTGTACGAGATCTTCAGTTTCATGGCAATTTCTCGAAAGGCATAGCCTTCATTTCTCAGAACAAGAATAGACTGACGCGTTTCAGAAGAAAGTTCTTTGTTTCTGGCCATTTTGAGCCTGTAATCGAACCCACAAATGCTGATGCTCCAGATAATCAACTAGTCTAAAGAAGGCCAGTTTTATTGCTTCTTTAACCAGGACAGTTTTCAGCTGTGCTAACATAATTGCAAAAGAGTTTTCTAATGATCAATTAGACTTTTAAAATTATAAACTTGAATTAGCTAACACAACGTGCCATTGGAACAAAGGACTGATGGTTGCTGATAATGGGCCTCAGTATACCTATGTAGATATTCCATTTAAAAAATCTGCCATTTCCAGCTACAATAGTCATGTATTTCTGACCAATTTGATGCTATTTTAATAGACAAAAAATGTGCTTTTCCTTCAAAAACAAGGACATTTCTAAGTGACCCCAAACTATATATATACTGTATATATAGCTATATAGTGTATCTACACAGTTAACTTTGAGACACGTAGTTGGGCTCGTTCCAGTCATGCAAAATCTGTGCATATCTGCAGAGGTTAATCAGATCTTTACAATGCCTGGCAAAAGTCTATATATGATATACAATATATGACAAAACTAAGATACTGTAATCTGCACAGGGTCTTGTTAACCCAGTTCACCCTTTAAGATACACTGAGTGTACAAAACATTAAAAACACCTTCCTAATATTGAGTTGCACCCCCTTTTGCGCTCAGAACAGCCTCAATTCATCAGGGCATCGACTCTACAAGGTGTCAAAAGCATTCCACAGGGATGCTGGACCATGTTGACTCCAATGCTTCCCACAGTTGTGTCAAGTTGGCTAGTTGTCCTTTGGGTGGTGGGTGGACAATTCTTGATACACACAGGAAACTGTTAAGCGTGAAAAACTCAGCAGTGTTGCTGTTCTTGACATTCAAAAGGCACTTAAATCTTTTGTCTAGCCCATTCACCCTCTGATTGGCACGCATACACAATTCATGTCTCAATTGTCTCAAGGCTTAAAAGTCCTTCTTTAACCTGTCTCCTCCCCATCATCTACACTGATTGAAGTGGATGTAATATGTGACATCAATAAGGGATCATAGCTTTCACCTGGATTCACCTGCTCAGTCTATGTCATAGAAAGAGTAGGTGTTCATAATGTTTCGTACACTCAGTGTGTGGCTGACTGACAGGAACCCAACCGATAAGAAGTGTCTGACTTCCTCAAAATGAACGGAGAATGGATTAAAAACAACCTTGAAAAGAACAATATAGATAGATAGTAGACAACAAAGTCAACAAGTTCCGGTTTGAAAATCTGGGTGTTTTATTGTAAGTATTGCATTTTCAAACTTACACAGCGAGAATCATCATCAGAGAGCATGTTCTACAAAGGATTGATGGCCACAGAGTTCATCTGAACAACAAGGGGACTATAGTCTCTCCTATAGCCTGGTTAAACCAGACTGAATGCTACGCTAACTCGTATCACAGCATTCAGCCTAGTTTAACCCAGGCTAGGTCTGTCCTGTTTGGAGGTGGGAATAGCTGTATCTACTTTGACCCATTCATTCTGCCTTCACCTGGTTCCCAGATTTGTTTGTGCTGTCTTGACCAGAATGACCATAGGAGTTGGAAAGACAGCACAAACAGATCTGGGTCCCAGGCTATTCGTTTCCCCCCTTCGAGTCGTTGTCTATAAGACCAATACCTAGTACACTGGAGTGACATTATTCAGGGTGGAGGTCAATTCCATCTAAATTCCATCCGCAAAATGGAATGTGAATTCAGTTTGGATACCAGGTAAGAAATTCCCATCTTGAACTCAACAGATAGGAATTGAGTTAGAATAGACCCCGAATCTGGATATAACAACATACTGCTAGCCATACAGAGCCAAAAGCAGGTATCACTTATATGGCCGCACTAAGGACACCAGACAACACACACAAAAGAGAGAGGGTATTGGGGAAAAACACAGTTTTTCATTAAATATGGGCCCTTTTTTCTCATAGTGCAGGTTCAAAAAACGACAGACAAAAAGCGCTAGACGATAAAAGTGTAAATGAAGGAAAGAGTGAAGTAATCTGCCCCCTGTGAAAGAGAAGAGGACACTGTTGGTGTTCTGAGGTTGTTTGGCTTGTTTATATGGAGAAAGCACCATCGTCAGTGAACCATCAAGATTTGAGGAGATCATGAAATCCCGCAAGATTACACTCTAACTGTACACCTTGAATGATATCCTTCGTTTTGTTCTCAATAATATTAATCTGAGGCTTTTTGTAAATGTAAGACACATTTTGTTGACTAAAACATAATCTAGTAAAGACTCCTACTTGTCTTCCTACTAGAGGAGTGTGGAGTTAGATAGCCCCCATTTTGTATAGTAGCTGGCTCAGTATTTGCCAATTAGACTTGGCTATTGTAGGCTGAGTCCAAAATCAATCCCTTGACCCTACACCCCCATCCCCTCCTAGCAAATTCTAGGATTATTGGATTTGGTGTAAACTGTTATGACAAAAACTCCACCCAGCCTATCAGAGGAGAAGAAATGACCATACAGCTTGGGGTCAGTTTGGAACTGGACCGTGGAGGCATAAGAGGCTCAGTACTGGGAGCAGCTTGGGGGCTGATTACATTTCAAGTGTCCGTCTAACAAAACAACATTAGCCTGGTATCCTGACTGATTTCACTACGATTCACCGTTGCCTGTTTCCCAAATGGCACCTTATTCCATACTTAGTGCTCTACTTTCGACAGAGTCTGGTCGAAAGTAGTGCACTATGTAGGGAATAGGGTGCCATTTGGGAAACAGAAATTGTTTCACTTTTAAACATAACATCTTAAAATAAGGGATAAAATCATAAAGAAATAGGGAGAATAATAAGATAAGACAGAAACCAAATAAGTTAACTTTTTTCATTTTTTCCCCTCGTTCTGTGTTGGTTCTGTGAGGGATGGAGAAATAGGCTAATAAATATATAAACTTCAAAAACTCAAGGGTCAGGGTGGGATTGTTCTTTCATATGAAGAGATACGTGAATACCAGTGGAAAACAAGACTTTTCAAAGTGCAAGTTGGGTTCGCTTCAGTAACAAGGGCTAAGGATGTACACACACAGTCAATGACATCATCATACACCTTGGTGTTGTCACTTCAGACTCGAGTTCCCCCACAGCTCACCAGATACCACCAGTGGAATGCCATATAGGAGTTTTCAAAATAAAAGTAAAAAACAAACAAATTTGAATAAATAAGAGTGCCACACAAACGCTGTATTTATGAACAGAAGATGTCCTGGGGTGGCGGCCATTTTGTATTACAGCCATATAGTTGTTGTTCTCTTGTTGTTGTGTCTTGAACTTTAAGTTAAGTACTATGAAGTGGAACTTCTCTTGGGGTTGATGGGGGACAGCTACAGAATGGTCACTTTTGAACGTTTCAACCAGCAAAATGAACAAAGCAATACTGTCCAATTCATGCCACGTGGACGACTGACTGACCGCTTGCCAGTCACACTCAGAGAAGTAGAATAAATCTTTTCAAAAATATAATTTAAAATGCACAAAAACACAAGGTCAAAAACAGCAACAGAGGCAATAGGTTTTTTCTATACACAACTTTTCTAACTTTTATTTTTTTACACTCCTTTTTTCATCGTTAATTTATTAAGCCTAATTGTAAGCCATCTAATTATGTACAAAAAAACAAACCAAGTTGAATGAGCTTTTTTTGGGGCGGCCACAGGTCTGTTGCCTTGGAAAAGAGAGGGGGAAAAAACCAGTAGGTCAAATGGTCGAAATTAAAAATAAAATAAAACGACTATAAATAGTTATTGCTTGTTACTGCTGGATCGAGAGAAAGGATGGGTGCTGTCTCTATAGCCCAACGTTCCTTGCTATTCTGTCTTTTTAAATTGTGCCAATGTGTTTCCATAGACAGCTCTAAGGTAGGCAGCTGCAGGATAGCTTGCTGCTGCGTTGTTGTAAAAACCCATTTGAAGGTTGATTTCCACACCGAGCACCACGTTCCATGGGAATGCATATGATGCATGTTGGGATGGAAACGTCCTGTATGACACGGCAGACAAGGAGCGTTGGTTGTACAAGCGTTTGAGCTGCGTTGTTGATGGGTTTGTTGTTGCTGTTTCAGGTAGCACCATTTCAAGTGTCTGTTGGGTGCAGTGCTGTGGCTGCACAGTTGTAAAAAAACAACAACACAAAGACAAGAAATCTAAACTAAAAAAGGACGTCGTTCAAGGGCCAAAATGTGTTGATATGACTAGTAGACTTCTTGTCATTCCACAGAGTCTGTGTCCAAATTACCACTTGTTCCCAAATGAGTTTTTAAGTCCAGCAGAACATTGACTTGACTTCGGACACAAGACCAGAGCAAACACTCAAACACATAGAACCAAACAGGGTTTTAAAACAAATAAAAGTCATCATAAAATATTCTAATATATATTAGAAGTGTAAGTGCATTTCTGATGCTAAAATATGGGGTTGTTTTTTTGTTTGTTTCTAAAATAACTTAATCAATTGTTTGATTTAAAAAAAGTGGTCTATTCCCTTCGATTATGTCTGCAATAAAACCAAGATAATGCTGATCCCAGCATGTTCATAAAAATACATCCTTTTTCATCTTCATTTTCAATCATTCATAAAGCCACTCAAGTAAAAATCTCATCTCAAACCATTGCTCTTATTCAGATTCTCAAAATAAAGGTTGGTTGGTTCTGTGTTTGGATCAATCTCTGTTCTTCATGTACCTGTTATCGGGACGATGCGGAGGGTTGGACCTTCTGCTTGGGACGGAAGGGGGTTGAGGGGTTCCGAGGGGGGGGTTCTTCTCAGACTGGGGGTTGAGTTTCAGCAGCGAGTTGGAGCAGAGCGACGGATGGTGCGATGGGGAGGGGTTACAGACAGGAAGTTAGAAGGACGTCAGGGCGCCACTTGAGGGATGCCATGGCGATGGTGTAGTCGGCGATGATACATGTAGATGGGTGACATGACGATACACAACAGGGTCGGTGGATGGAGGTGGGAGGCCAAGGTTTTTGCAGGTTGGAGCTGGAGCTGGAGACAACTCTAATCGGCCGGTCAGAGAAGGCGATGAGTTTGACGAGGACGCTGGATTAACGTTTGCCCTCGTAACCGTCGTCGCTGGCCAGGTTCAGGTGGTTGGTCTTTGGATGTTGGTTTAGCCCCCCGAGGTGGGGGGAGGAGTCTACACCCAACAGCCATCTCCTATGAGGAGGATCCGGAGAAGGCTGAGGAGAGTTTGAGGATGCTGCAGCTGGAGTAGCCCTCGTCGCTGGCTAGACTCTGAAGGCTGCTGTGGTCGTCTAGATCGCTGGTGGAGGCCGTAGAAACCGAGTCCAGTTCCCCGTGCTCCGAGAACTCTGTAGACTCCACGTCCACCTCAATCTCCTCTGTAGAGGGCAAGGGAGGTGAGAGAAAGAGAGAGAGACAGAGAGAGAGAGACAGAGAGGGAGTAAGAGAAGAGCAGAACGTTGGAATAACACACTCAAAACAAGAGCTCCTTGGAACTAAACAGGAACACTACTAAACTGAGAAGTTAGCTTGATTCTGTGTGGAAACAAACCATCCTGGTTATCCTAAGAATAGGGTACAAGTGTACAAAGTCCACGTCTCTTTAACTGATGTGCTTATGTGTGTGATACACTGAAATAAAGACTGGAATCTGACTAAGATCCCTTTCGGCGGTCACGGTCGCTCACCTTGGTCCGAGTCGGAGCGCTCGGAGGAGCAGAGGGTGGAGCCCACGCTGTCCATGCGTATCCTCTCTCCCTCCCCCGGCCCAGTGCCTCCTAACCCGGCCCCGGTGCCCCCCTGCAGCAGGTCCAACTGGCGCTGGAGGTGCCTCTGCTCCCTCTCCAGACTGTCCAGCTGGTTACGGCTCTTACGGTCCGCCTCTTCAAGTTTCTAGAAGAGGGAGAGAAAAGAGGAGAAAAGAGAGAGAGAGGATAGAAGGGAGAGAGAGAGGAGAGGAGAAGTGACAGAAGAGAGAGAGAGAGACAGGAGAAGAGAGGAGAAGAGAGAGAGAAGGGAGAGAGAGGAGAGAAGGGAGAGAGAGGGATAGGAGAGAAGGGAGAGAGAGGAGAGAGAGAGAGAGAGGAGAGAGAGAGAGAGAGGAGAGAGAGAGAGAGAGAGAGAGAGGAGAGAAGGGAGAGAGAGGGGAGAGAGAGAGGAGAGAAGGGAGAGAGCGAGAGAGGATAGAAGGGAGAGAGAGAGGAGAGATTGAGAGGAGAGAAGGGAAGGGAGAGAGAGGAGAGAAGGGAGAGAGAGGAGAGAAGGGAGAGAGAGGAGAGAAGGAAGAGAGAGAGGAGAGAGAGACAGGAGAGGAGAATGGAGAGAGGAGAGAAAGGAGAGAGAGAAGGGAGAGAGTGTGTTTAGTTATCTTGAACAAACTGTATTTGTATACCTGTTTCCAAAGAGCACCTGCCTCTTCCACGCTCAGAGAGATGACGAGTTGCTATCCTTTGTGTTCCTTTATCTATTTAACAGGATATTTTACCAGGTGTGTTCAAGTTTCTATAGGAGGGAGAGGAGAGAAGAAAGAGACGAGAGAGCGTGGTTATGAATAGATGTGAATGTATATATTTTAGCGGGTGAGGTTGATAGAGAAGATATTCTCAGAGGGATAGTGACAGTGGGAGAGGGGGATGGAGGGAGAGATACAGATAAGGAAGTAGACTAAACATTGGGACGAGGAGAGAGGATGAGAGATAGAGGAGTCAATGAAACCGCCAATCAATTCTCCAAACGCTACAACTCCAATGTCAGACTTTAGTATCCTGTCTCCTGACCTATAAGCTAACTCTAACCTTTGGAAGGGAAATCACCCAACAGCCCAACACAGAAGTAACGTCCTGTCTTTCCAGACTTGCCGTTGTTTATCTTGTATCAGTGTTTTGTTTACGATGCGTTTGTTTACTACTGCTGTTACACAGAGTCACGTCAATACTTGATAAAGACTAAAGCTGACAGTTACAGCACAGAGAGAGAGAGAGAGAGAGAGAGAGAGAGGGGAGGGGTGAGAATGAGAGAGAGAGAGAGAGAGAGAGAGAGAGAGAGAGAGAGAGAGAGAGAGAGAGAGATGAGACAAAGAGAGAGAGAGAGGGGTGAGAATGAGAGAGAGAGAGAGATGAGACAAAGAGAGAGAGAGAGAGAGAGAGAGAGAGAGAGAGAGAGGGGTGAGAATGAGAGAGAGAGAGAGAGATGAGACAAAGAATGAGAGAGAGAGGGGTGAGAGTGAAAGAGAGAGAGAGAGGGGGAGAGAGAGAAAGAGAGAGAGAGGGGGAGAGAGAGAAAGAGCGAGAGAGAGTGAAAGAGAGAGGGTGAGAGAGAGAAAGAGCGAGCGAGAGACATGCAACAACAATGCAACCCTTCATTCCATGTTTCTGTGTCATTGTCAGGGTCAATGTTATTGATCGTCATTCCCATGTTAACCTCATTCAGGTGGCAGTCAGTAGTGGGGAAGCTGCACGGGCCATAGATTCAGAACAAGCAACATGTTTCTCATTATGAGCAATGTTCCCTCTCATTTTTTCCGGCAGTGAGCAAATGTCAGGTCTGCCGAGCGCAAACTTGAACGTTGTGAAAATTCTGTGCAACTTCCAGCTTGCGTTTACTGTGAACACTGAGGCTGTACCCGCTTTAGTTACAGTTTTAACAGTGATCAAGTAGACTACTGTGGCTTTTTGATCATAATGTAGGCCTGCCAGAGTGGCCTAACATAAACAAATATGGAGAATATGTATCACATAACATTTAAACATGAAAATAGCTGTTCTATCATTCAGCCTACAGTAGCAGCCAATGTGTGGTGTTCAATGTAGGCCTACAATCCATGAGACTTTTGAAAAACCCACGCAGGGCTTGACATTAACCTGTTAATCCTGAACAATTTGTTGTGTTGTTTGATGCAAGAAACCATTTTCCAAAATAAAATGCATTATTATTCCCATACCATTATTACAGAGAATCAGACAAATGATGCTACCCTCTGCCTATTGGCTACTTAGCTTATTCAAGACCGTCTCCAAATAAAAAACTGCCATAAAAAAGCTCTTGACCCGACTTGCTTTCAAACATGCCAAGAAATGTACACGTTTTGTTCTCATGTAGGAAGTAATCACTCCCACATTGCTGACTACAAATGATCTATAACGGGGCTAATAACTCACTAACTAGCAAAGAATATGAACAAATGTGCCCACCTGGCTACGTGCAGCTCTCGCTTTGATCTCAAAACAAGCGCATAACGATCGCAGCCGCTCATGCTGTAAAACAGTCCAGTTCAAAGTGAATGGCACAAATCCATATTTGGAAATGGTCTATTTGCATATAGGCCTATTGAAGCTCTGATTGGTTATGGCGCACCGGTCTGTGTAGAGTACAGGCCTGAGTCGTGCTGTCACGCCCTGACCATAGAGAGCCTTTTTATTCTCTATGTTGGTTAGGTCGGGGTGTGACTAGGGTGGGTAATCTAGGTTTTTGTATGTCTATGTTGGCCTGGTATGGTTCCCAATCAGAGGCAGCTGTTTATCGTAGTCTCTGATTGGGGATCATATTTAGGCAGCCATTTCCCCACTGTGTTTTGTGGGATCTTGTTTATGTGTAGTTGCCTGTGAGCACTCCATAGCTTCACGTATCGGTTGCTTTTTTTATTGCTTTGTGCGTTTCACGAATAAAAAGATGTGGAACCCATATCACGCTGCGCCTTGGTCCGAATGTTAGTGTGTGTGTTTTACACTTGAACAGGACATAAGTGTGTGTTTTACACTTGAACAGGACATAAGTGTGTGTGTGTGTGTTTTACACTTGAACAGGTCATAAGTGTGTATGTGTGTATTTTAGACTTGAACAGGTCATAAGTGTGTATGTGTGTATTTTAGACTTGAACAGGTCATAAGTGTGTATGTGTGTATTTTAGACTTGAACAGGTCATAAGTGTGTATGTGTGTGGTCATAAGTGTGTGTGTGTGTATATTTTAGACTTGAACAGGTCATAAGTGTGTGTGTGTCCATGCGGTATAGTTACCTTAATATGTGATTTGGCTTTGTTGAGCAGCCCCAGGGTAGTGTGACGGTTACAGTCTTTTCCCAGAGGGATGAGGGCCTTCAACCTCTCCAAACACAGACGCAGGTGGGCTCTCCTGGAAGAGAGGAACACAGAGAGAGAGAGAGAGAGAGAGAGAGAGGTTGGAGACAGATACAGTAGATAACAAGACAACACATAGGTCCAGATGATACTGAGAGAGAGAGAGAGAGAGAGAGAGAGAGAGAGAGAGAGAGAGAGAGAGAGAGAGAGAGAGAGAGAGAGGTGTAATGGTGTTTCCTGCACCCTACTCAGTTTTACTTCCGCCCTCCATGGCTGACCACATGACCTGACCAGGAAATCGGTGTCTCACCTAGCTATCTTAAGATGAATGCACTTAGCTGTAAGTCACTCTAGATAACAGCAACTGCTTTATTAATAAAATGTAAATGAAATTGTCTGAGCCCTAAGCATTAGGCTGCAGTGAAGAGGTATTTTAGCTAACCTAGAGCATTATGCTGCTGTGAAGGGGACTTTTAGCTAACCTAGAGCATTAGGCTGCAGTGAAGAGGTATTTTAGCTAACCTAGAGCATTAGGCTGCAGTGAAGAGGTATTTTAGCTAACCTAGGGCATTAGGCTGCAGTGAAGAGGTATTTTAGCTAACCTAGGGCATTAGGCTGCAGTGAAGAGGTATTTTAGCTAACATAGGGCATTATGCTGCAGTGAAGATGTATTTTAGCTAACATAGGGCATTATGCTGCAGTGAAGAGGTATTTTAGCTAACCTAGAGGATTATGCTGCAGTGAAGAGGTATTTTAGCTAACCTAGAGCATTATGCTGCAGTGAAGAGGTATTTTAGCTAACATAGGGCATTATGCTGCAGTGAAGAGGTATTTTAGCTAACCTAGGGCATTATGCTGCAGTGAAGAGGTATTTTAGCTAACCTAGAGGATTATGCTGCAGTGAAGAGGTATTTTAGCTAACCTAGAGCATTATGCTGCAGTGAAGAGGTATTTTAGCTAACATAGGGCATTATGCTGCAGTGAAGAGGTATTTTAGCTAACCTAGGGCATTATGCTGCAGTGAAGAGGTATTTTAGCTAACCTAGGGCATTATGCTGCAGTGAAGAGGTATTTTAGCTAACCTAGGGCATTAGGCTGCAGTGAAGAGGTATTTTAGCTAATCTAGGGCATTATGCTGCAGTGAAGAGGTATTTTAGCTAACCTAGGGCATTATGCTGCAGTGAAGAGGTATTTTAGCTAACCTAGGGCATTATGCTACTCAGACTAGGACATCCAAAGTGTCTCGGCCCTGAGGCTAGATTACAACCTAAAGACACCAGCAACTACTCAGAAACGACTCTCCTCTGTGTGTGTGTGTGTGTGTGTGTGTGTGTGTGTGTGTGTGTGTGTGTGTGTGTGTGTGTGTGTGTGTGTGTGTGTGTGTGTGTGTGTGTGTCTGTCTGTGTGTGTGTGTGTGTGTGCACGCACGCACACACACGTACGTCTCTATATATGATAAATATCTGTCTGTCTCTGTCTCTGACAGTAAACAGCCCCATTCACAGGGCAGGCCAGCCCACATTGTCTTTATCACAGTTATCCTAGTGCAGGCACGTAGTGTGTGACCATCTCCTCTCACCCAGCAGGCCTACACAGAGATGGACGATCCAGATTCATGTCTGTTCTCTGATCTCTAGCGTGTGTGTGGGTGTCCTCTGTATAGCGGTGCCTCAGGCCTTACCCTGAGTTTACACTGGGAAGCGGCATCGCACGGTGAAACAGCGGAAGCCATTCACTTCAAACGGAAGGAAAGCCAGGGAGCCGAACAGGGCGGGACTTAAGTTGGGGAAAGCTGAACTTTATTCAAATCCTCTGGGATGTCGCGTGACGTTAGTGACCAATCGAAGCTCACCATAGCTTCCAACCTCTACTGGATTGGCTGACAATGGCTGTTGATACGTAGCACTACTAGCTTGCTTGCTAGCACCCACACGAGGCTGAGGCTGGCGTGGCTAGGAGAGTGCTGCTTGTATAGTGTTAACAGCAGGTTACAGACAGGTTTGGAGACCTCTGGGTTATCACACTATTTGACCTGGAAGATGGCTGTAGCACGTCAGTAAAGCTGAGCTGGCTGAACACACATGCTCTCTCGCGCATGCACACACACACACACACACACACACACACACACACACACACACACACACACACACACACACACACACACACACACACACACACACACACACACACACACACACACAACACAACACAACACACAAACACTGAGAGAAAGAAAAGAAGGGAGGGGGGTATCCTAGACAAGTCTAGACATGCCTGTCAGGCTACAGCGTGTGAGGTGAATGGAGCTCCTCCAGACAGTAGTTCTACAGGCCTCCACTCCCCCCTCCCCTCTCCACTTCACTTCTCACTGATAAAGACAACCATGCTGCAGTCTCAGCAGCTGACCCTAGATAACCCTCGCTTACTGGAGGGAGGGGGGGGGAAGACAGCAGGCACCGTTCACAGACCTATCTGTCTATCCGTCTCAAGTGAAGGTTAACCTCTTCATGAGTAGGCTAGTTAACCACAATCACTGTAGGTATATATAGTCACAGCCTCCTGTTCTTTCACACATAGAACTTGGCTGGATAAAGTTTGAATGCGTAGGCCTATTCTGATAGTGAGTCACAGCAGCTAACCACAGACCCATCCACACCCATGTGATGACTTCTCAAAGCACATTTCTCAGCCTTGATTTCTACACACGCAAGGTCAATGTAACTAAGGTTAATATCTCTCTCCTTCCCCTCTTCTCCCTCTTCTCTCCCTCCTCCAGAGAGTGATGGAGAGAGATGTGGGGGACAGAGAGATAGAGAGAGGAGCAAGAAGGAGCACGAGAGGTGGAAGGAGAAAGAGAGGGAGAGAGAAAACAGAGATGTAGAGAGAGAGATTGACAGAGAGGTAGAGACAGATATCGACAGAGGTGGAGAAAAACAAGAGGTAGAGACAAACAGAGCGAAATAGAGAGAGTGAGAACGAGATAGAGAAGTATGTCCCTATCATTCTGTCACAGTCCATACACAATGTCCACCAAGGGTTAAATGTTCCTAAACCTTTAAAGCGTGGTTATTTACCAGTTAGGTTTAAGAGTTAATGGTGGTAATCCCTAAAGCATGCTGGGAAGTTTTTTATCGGTCGGGTCAAAGACCTGGGCTCAAGCCCTAATAGGTGACAAAAAATGAATGAGTTGTTTGTCGGCTTAAATACCGAGTGGGACTTTAAACACAGGCATTCTGCACTGTAATCTCCTTTGGGGCCTCCTGAGCACAAATTAGCAAACTGGAAATATAGACCTAGTAACGAGGACTCGGTCTCAAGGTTGGGTTCAATTCAGTCAAACTGGGAATATAGACCTAGTAACGAGGACTCGGCCTCAAGGTTGGGTTCAATTCAGTCAAACTGGGAATATAGACCTAGTAACGAGGACTCGGCCTCAAGGTTGGGTTCAATTCAGTCAAACTGGGAATATAGACCTAGTAACGGGGACTCGGCCTCAAGGTTGGGTTCAATTCAGTCAAACTGGGAATATAGACCTAGTAACGGGGACTCGGTCTCAAGGTTGGGTTCAATTCAGTCAAACTGGGAATATAGACCTAGTAACGAGGACTCGGCCTCAAGGTTGGGTTCAATTCAGTCAAACTGGGAATATAGACCTAGTAACGAGGACTCGGCCTCAAGGTTGGGTTCAATTCAGTCAAACTGGGAATATAGACCTAGTAACGAGGACTCGGCCTCAAGGTTGGGTTCAATTCAGTTAAACTGGGAATATAGACCTAGTAACGGGGACTCGGCCTCAAGGTTGGGTTCAATTCAGTCAAACTGGGAATATAGACCTAGTAACGAGGACTCGGCCTCAAGGTTGGGTTCAATTCAGTCAAACTGGGAATATAGACCTAGTAACGAGGACTCGGCCTCAAGGTTGGGTTCAATTCAGTCAAACTGGGAATATAGACCTAGTAACGGGGACTCGGTCTCAAGGTTGGGTTCAATTCAGTCAAACTGGGAATATAGACCTAGTAACGAGGACTCGGCCTCAAGGTTGGGTTAAATTCAGTCAAACAGGGAATATAGACCTAGTAACGAGGACTCGGCCTCAAGGTTGGGTTCAATTCAGTCAAACTGGGAATATAGACCTAGTAACGGGGACTCGGTCTCAAGGTTGGGTTCAATTCAGTCAAACTGGGAATATAGACCTAGTAACGAGGACTCGGTCTCAAGGCTGGGTTCAATTCAGTCAAACAGGGAATATAGACCTAGTAACGAGGACTCGGTCTCAAGGCTGGGTTCAATTCAGTCAAACAGGGAATATAGACCTAGTAACGAGGACTCGGCCTCAAGGTTGGGTTCAATTCAGTCAAACTGGGAATATAGACCTAGTAACGAGGACTCGGCCTCAAGGTTGGGTTCAATTCAGTCAAACTGGGAATATAGACCTAGTAACGGGGACTCGGCCTCAAGGTTGGGTTCAATTCAGTCAAACTGGGAATATAGACCTAGTAACGGGGACTCGGCCTCAAGGTTGGGTTCAATTCAGTCAAACAGGGAATATAGACCTAGTAACGAGGACTCGGTCTCAAGGCTGGGTTCAATTCAGTCAAACAGGAAATATAGACCTAGTAACGGGGACTCGGCCTCAAGGTTGGGTTCAATTCAGTCAAACAGGGAATATAGACCTAGTAACGAGGACTCGGTCTCAAGGTTGGGTTCAATTCAGTCAAACAGGGAATATAGACCTAGTAACGGGGACTCGGCCTCAAGGTTGGGTTCAATTCAGTCAAACAGGGAATACAGACCTAGTAACGAGGACTCGGCCTCAAGGCTGGGTTCAATTCAGTCAAACAGGGAATATAGACCTAGTAACGAGGACTCGGCCTCAAGGTGTCACGAATCCCGCTTCCTGAGTCTGTTTTTGCCTGTGTTCTGTCCTGGAGTGTTTTTCCGGTGTCCTGGAACGCACCCTGTCTGGTTGCCGGGCGACGTAGCTAGTTGGGAGATCTCTGATTACCCGCACCTGTATCCCATCAGCTATCTGCACACCTGGTCCTGATCAGCACCTCTCCACTTCATAAGCTCGGACCTGACATCCATTCCCTGCCGGATCGTTAGCCATGAACAGTATGTTGTGCCAGCGAATCAGCCTCCAGTTTGATAGAGTTTGTTTTGTTGTTTTGTACGTCTTGCTTGCCTTGAACTTACCTCCGTTTGTTCTGTCTACAGTTATTCACCCGGATCACTTACCCCATTCCTGCCTGGTCATCGGTGGCTTCCGCTACTCCCTTGGATCTACCTATTCACTCCCATCAACTCACCGCCGCTGCCCGCTCCGCCACCTGGATCTTTCTACCTCTACATTTACACTTGTAAATAAATACTCACCTTCTTCCTACTCTCCTTGTCCTGGTCTGCTTCTGGGTTCTATTTCGGAAAAGCGTGACACAAGGTTGGGTTCAATTCAGTCAAACTGGGAAGTAAACTGAAATGCAGAGTAAAAATTGGAATTAGAATTTCTGTTTACTTCCCGAATGCAATGGAATGAACCCTGCTAGGCCTATCTCCTTACATAAATGGCATTGGATTTAATTTGCAGTGGTAGGACACTGCAACACCACACACACCAGAGTTAGCTACAGGAAGGATCATGCCAGGACGCTAACCTCAGTGTCAATAGTGTGCTGGGTATAGATAACCTGCTAAGCTAATTTAGCACTGCAGGGGGTTGGATAACATTAGCGCCACTCCTATGAATAGCCTAGCGTTAGCCCGCTAATGAGCCTTGTTGCTTTAGCTATTGATAGCCTAGAACGTGTGCTAACGTTAGCCTGCCAAAGAGCCCTGTTCTCCGGGTCATTCCATGAATAGCATTACCTAGTGTTAGCTTTACGTGAATGGGGCTCCCATCTGCATCATGCAGATTACATAACGCGTGCTGCTAGCCTGCTGATGCTACCACGAAGTCCTCAGAACTCACACACAGGAAATCAAAGCTAGGATTTTGAATGACAACAAAGGTTAATGGATGCGTAATGTTGTAGTTTGTGAAGCTGATTGCATGATGATACAAATAAACAAATAGTGTGGAGAGATGGTCTTCCACGCTCTCTAACCTCCACCTCTCTCCATTCTATCCATCAATCTTCCTCTCTTTCCTACACGCAAACCTGCCTCCAACACAAGGGCTAACCCTTCAGAGAAAAAGGCCATCCGCACTTCAAAACCCTCTTTTGTAACCCGGCAGAATCGCCCCAAGCACTGCTCACAGCTCTTGGCCTACGCACTCCTTCTCTCTCTCTATTCATCCCTCCACAGGCTCCTCGTTTACTCTTCTCTCTTTCTCTTTCATCTGATCAAGAGAGAGTTTGAAAGGAAATAAATAAAAAACTGCCCTGACAAGATGTTGAAAAATGGTTTGAAGAGAGGTTGAAAAGACGGTTGAAAGGATGCTCGGCTGTGCACACAGACAGGCAGCAAGCGTTTATTGTGGTTGGTGTTTTTACCACTGCCCTTTTCAACTGTCACCTCCTGCAGCTACTGAGGCTGTAGTAGAGGTAGTGAGAGATCCTTATACAGACTGTTACATTATGGTTGTGTAGTAGAGGTAGTGAGAGGTCTTTATACAGACTGTTACATTATGGTTGTGATGTAACTGGTGTAGTAGAGGTAGTGAGAGGTCTTTATACAGACTGTTACATTATGGTTGTGTAGTAGAGGTAGTGAGAGGTCTTTATACAGACTGTTACATTATGGTTGTGTAGTAGAGGTAGTGAGAGGTCTTTATACAGACTGTTACATTATGGTTGTGATGTAACTGGTGTAGTAGAGGTAGTGAGAGGTCTTTATACAGACTGTTACATTATGGTTGTGTAGTAGAGGTAGTGAGAGGTCTTTATACAGACTGTTACATTATGGTTGTGATGTAACTGGTGTAGTAGAGGTAGTGAGAGGTCTTTATACAGACTGTTACATTATGGTTGTGTAGTAGAGGTAGTGAGAGGTCTTTATACAGACTGTTACATTATGGTTGTGATGTAACTGGTGTAGTAGAGGTAGTGAGAGGTCCTTATACAGACTGTTACATTATGGTTGTGTAGTAGAGGTAGTGAGAGGTCTTTATACAGACTGTTACATTATGGTTGTGATGTAACTCGTGTAGTAGAGGTAGTGAGAGGTCCTTATACAGACTGTTACATTATGGTTGTGTAGTAGAGGTAGTGAGAGGTCTTTATACAGACTGTTACAGTATGGTTGTGATGTAACTGGTGTAGTAGAGGTAGTGAGAGGTCTTTATACAGACTGTTACATTATGGTTGTGATGTAACTGGTGTAGTAGAGGTAGTGAGAGGTCTTTATACAGACTGTTACATTATGGTTGTGATGTAACTGGTGTAGTAGAGGTAGTGAGAGGTCTTTATACAGACTGTTACAGTATGGTTGTGTAGTAGAGGTAGTGAGAGGTCTTTATACAGACTGTTACATTATGGTTGTGTAGTAGAGGTAGTGAGAGGTCTTTATACAGACTGTTACATTATGGTTGTGTAGTAGAGGTAGTGAGAGGTCTTTATACAGACTGTTACATTATGGTTGTGATGTAACTGGTGTAGTAGAGGTAGTGAGAGGTCTTTATAAAGACTGTTACATTATGGTTGTGTAGTAGAGGTAGTGAGAGGTCTTTATACAGACTGTTACATTATGGTTGTGTAGTAGAGGTAGTGAGAGGTCTTTATACAGACTGTTACATTATGGTTGTGATGTAACTGGTGTAGTAGAGGTAGTGAGAGGTCTTTATACAGACTGTTACATTATGGTTGTGTAGTAGAGGTAGTGAGAGGTCCTTATACAGACTGTTACATTATGGTTGTGATGTAACTGGTGTAGTAGAGGTAGTGAGAGGTCCTTATACAGACTGTTACATTATGGTTGTGATGTAACTGGTGTAGTAGAGGTAGTGAGAGGTCTTTATACAGACTGTTACATTATGGTTGTGTAGTAGAGGTAGTGAGAGGTCTTTATACAGACTGTTACATTATGGTTGTGATGTAACTGGTGTAGTAGAGGTAGTGAGAGGTCTTTATACAGACTGTTACATTATGGTTGTGATGTAACTGGTGTAGTAGAGGTAGTGAGAGGTCTTTATACAGACTGTTACATTATGGTTGTGTAGTAGAGGTAGTGAGAGGTCTTTATACAGACTGTTACATTATGGTTGTGTAGTAGAGGTAGTGAGAGGTCCTTATACAGACTGTTACATTATGGTTGTGATGTAACTGGTGTAGTAGAGGTAGTGAGAGGTCTTTATACAGACTGTTACATTATGGTTGTGTAGTAGAGGTAGTGAGAGGTCTTTATACAGACTGTTACATTATGGTTGTGTAGTAGAGGTAGTGAGAGGTCTTTATACAGACTGTTACATTATGGTTGTGATGTAACTGGTGTAGTAGAGGTAGTGAGAGGTCTTTATACAGACTGTTACATTATGGTGGTGTAGTAGAGGTAGTGAGAGGTCTTTATACAGACTGTTACATTATGGTTGTGTAGTAGAGGTAGTGAGAGGTCTTTATACAGACTGTTACATTATGGTTGTGATGTAACTGGTGTAGTAGAGGTAGTGAGAGGTCTTTATACAGACTGTTACAGTATGGTTGTGATGTAACTGGTGTAGTAGAGGTAGTGAGAGGTCTTTATACAGACTGTTACATTATGGTTGTGTAGTAGAGGTAGTGAGAGGTCTTTATACAGACTGTTACATTATGGTTGTGATGTAACTGGTGTAGTAGAGGTAGTGAGAGGTCTTTATACAGACTGTTACATTATGGTTGTGTAGTAGAGGTAGTGAGAGGTCCTTATACAGACTGTTACATTATGGTTGTGTAGTAGAGGTAGTGAGAGGTCTTTATACAGACTGTTACATTATGGTTGTGTAGTAGAGGTAGTGAGAGGTCTTTATACAGACTGTTACATTATGGTTGTGATGTAACTGGTGTAGTAGAGGTAGTGAGAGGTCTTTATACAGACTGTTACATTATGGTTGTGATGTAACTGGTGTAGTAGAGGTAGTGAGAGGTCCTTATACAGACTGTTACATTATGGTTGTGATGTAACTGGTGTAGTAGAGGTAGTGAGAGGTCCTTATACAGACTGTTACATTATGGTTGTGATGTAACTGGTGTAGTAGAGGTAGTGAGAGGTCCTTATACAGACTGTTACATTATGGTTGTGTAGTAGAGGTAGTGAGAGGTCTTTATACAGACTGTTACAGTATGGTTGTGTAGTAGAGGTAGTGAGAGGTCTTTATACAGACTGTTACATTATGGTTGTGATGTAACTGGTGTAGTAGAGGTAGTGAGAGGTCTTTATACAGACTGTTACATTATGGTTGTGTAGTAGAGGTAGTGAGAGGTCTTTATACAGACTGTTACATTATGGTTGTGTAGTAGAGGTAGTGAGAGGTCTTTATACAGACTGTTACATTATGGTTGTGATGTAACTGGTGTAGTAGAGGTAGTGAGAGGTCCTTATACAGACTGTTACATTATGGTTGTGTAGTAGAGGTAGTGAGAGGTCTTTATACAGACTGTTACATTATGGTTGTGTAGTAGAGGTAGTGAGAGGTCTTTATACAGACTGTTACATTATGGTTGTGTAGTAGAGGTAGTGAGAGGTCTTTATACAGACTGTTACATTATGGTTGTGATGTAACTGGTGTAGTAGAGGTAGTGAGAGGTCTTTATACAGACTGTTACATTATGGTTGTGATGTAACTGGTGTAGTAGAGGTAGTGAGAGGTCTTTATACAGACTGTTACATTATGGTTGTGATGTAACTGGTGTAGTAGAGGTAGTGAGAGGTCTTTATACAGACTGTTACAGTATGGTTGTGTAGTAGAGGTAGTGAGAGGTCTTTATACAGACTGTTACAGTATGGTTGTGATGTAACTGGTGTAGTAGAGGTAGTGAGAGGTCTTTATACAGACTGTTACATTATGGTTGTGTAGTAGAGGTAGTGAGAGGTCTTTATACAGACTGTTACATTATGGTTGTGTAGTAGAGGTAGTGAGAGGTCCTTATACAGACTGTTACATTATGGTTGTGATGTAACTGGTGTAGTAGAGGTAGTGAGAGGTCTTTATACAGACTGTTACAGTATGGTTGTGATGTAACTGGTGTAGTAGAGGTAGTGAGAGGTCTTTATACAGACTGTTACATTATGGTTGTGTAGTAGAGGTAGTGAGAGGTCTTTATACAGACTGTTACATTATGGTTGTGATGTAACTGGTGTAGTAGAGGTAGTGAGAGATCCTTATACAGACTGTTACATTATGGTTGTGTAGTAGAGGTAGTGAGAGGTCCTTATACAGACTGTTACATTATGGTTGTGTAGTAGAGGTAGTGAGAGGTCTTTATACAGACTGTTACATTATGGTTGTGTAGTAGAGGTAGTGAGAGGTCCTTATACAGACTGTTACATTATGGTTGTGTAGTAGAGGTAGTGAGAGGTCTTTATACAGACTGTTACATTATGGTTGTGATGTAACTGGTGTAGTAGAGGTAGTGAGAGGTCTTTATACAGACTGTTACATTATGGTTGTGATGTAACTGGTGTAGTAGAGGTAGTGAGAGGTCTTTATACAGACTGTTACATTATGGTTGTGTAGTAGAGGTAGTGAGAGGTCTTTATACAGACTGTTACATTATGGTTGTGATGTAACTGGTGTAGTAGAGGTAGTGAGAGGTCTTTATACAGACTGTTACATTATGGTTGTGATGTAACTGGTGTAGTAGAGGTAGTGAGAGGTCTTTATACAGACTGTTACATTATGGTTGTGATGTAACTGGTGTAGTAGAGGTAGTGAGAGGTCTTTATACAGACTGTTACAGTATGGTTGTGATGTAACTGGTGTAGTAGAGGTAGTGAGAGGTCTTTATACAGACTGTTACATTATGGTTGTGATGTAACTGGTGTAGTAGAGGTAGTGAGAGGTCTTTATACAGACTGTTACATTATGGTTGTGTAGTAGAGGTAGTGAGAGGTCTTTATACAGACTGTTACATTATGGTTGTGATGTAACTGGTGTAGTAGAGGTAGTGAGAGGTCTTTATACAGACTGTTACATTATGGTTGTGATGTAACTGGTGTAGTAGAGGTAGTGAGAGGTCTTTATACAGACTGTTACAGTATGGTTGTGTAGTAGAGGTAGTGAGAGGTCTTTATACAGACTGTTACATTATGGTTGTGATGTAACTGGTGTAGTAGAGGTAGTGAGAGGTCTTTATACAGACTGTTACATTATGGTTGTGTAGTAGAGGTAGTGAGAGGTCCTTATACAGACTGTTACATTATGGTTGTGATGTAACTGGTGTAGTAGAGGTAGTGAGAGGTCTTTATACAGACTGTTACATTATGGTTGTGATGTAACTGGTGTAGTAGAGGTAGTGAGAGGTCTTTATACAGACTGTTACATTATGGTTGTGTAGTAGAGGTAGTGAGAGGTCTTTATACAGACTGTTACATTATGGTTGTGTAGTAGAGGTAGTGAGAGGTCCTTATACAGACTGTTACATTATGGTTGTGATGTAACTGGTGTAGTAGAGGTAGTGAGAGGTCTTTATACAGACTGTTACAGTATGGTTGTGATGTAACTGGTGTAGTAGAGGTAGTGAGAGGTCTTTATACAGACTGTTACATTATGGTTGTGTAGTAGAGGTAGTGAGAGGTCTTTATACAGACTGTTACATTATGGTTGTGATGTAACTGGTGTAGTAGAGGTAGTGAGAGGTCTTTATACAGACTGTTACATTATGGTTGTGTAGTAGAGGTAGTGAGAGGTCCTTATACAGACTGTTACATTATGGTTGTGTAGTAGAGGTAGTGAGAGGTCTTTATACAGACTGTTACATTATGGTTGTGATGTAACTGGTGTAGTAGAGGTAGTGAGAGGTCTTTATACAGACTGTTACATTATGGTTGTGTAGTAGAGGTAGTGAGAGGTCTTTATACAGACTGTTACATTATGGTTGTGATGTAACTGGTGTAGTAGAGGTAGTGAGAGGTCTTTATACAGACTGTTACATTATGGTTGTGTAGTAGAGGTAGTGAGAGGTCTTTATACAGACTGTTACATTATGGTTGTGATGTAACTGGTGTAGTAGAGGTAGTGAGAGGTCTTTATACAAACTGTTACAGTATGGTTGTGTAGTAGAGGTAGTGAGAGGTCTTTATACAGACTGTTACATTATGGTTGTGATGTAACTGGTGTAGTAGAGGTAGTGAGAGGTCTTTATACAGACTGTTACATTATGGTTGTGTAGTAGAGGTAGTGAGAGGTCTTTATACAGACTGTTACATTATGGTTGTGATGTAACTGGTGTAGTAGAGGTAGTGAGAGGTCTTTATACAGACTGTTACATTATGGTTGTGATGTAACTGGTGTAGTAGAGGTAGTGAGAGGTCTTTATACAGACTGTTACATTATGGTTGTGTAGTAGAGGTAGTGAGAGGTCTTTATACAGACTGTTACATTATGGTTGTGATGTAACTGGTGTAGTAGAGGTAGTGAGAGGTCTTTATACAGACTGTTACATTATGGTTGTGTAGTAGAGGTAGTGAGAGGTCTTTATACAGACTGTTACATTATGGTTGTGTAGTAGAGGTAGTGAGAGGTCTTTATACAGACTGTTACATTATGGTTGTGATGTAACTGGTGTAGTAGAGGTAGTGAGAGGTCTTTATACAGACTGTTACATTATGGTTGTGTAGTAGAGGTAGTGAGAGGTCCTTATACAGACTGTTACATTATGGTTGTGATGTAACTGGTGTAGTAGAGGTAGTGAGAGGTTCTTATACAGACTGTTACATTATGGTTGTGTAGTAGAGGTAGTGAGAGGTCTTTATACAGACTGTTACATTATGGTTGTGATGTAACTGGTGTAGTAGAGGTAGTGAGAGGTCCTTATACAGACTGTTACATTATGGTTGTGTAGTAGAGGTAGTGAGAGGTCTTTATACAGACTGTTACATTATGGTTGTGTAGTAGAGGTAGTGAGAGGTCTTTATACAGACTGTTACATTATGGTTGTGATGTAACTGGTGTAGTAGAGGTAGTGAGAGGTCTTTATACAGACTGTTACATTATGGTTGTGATGTAACTGGTGTAGTAGAGGTAGTGAGAGGTCTTTATACAGACTGTTACATTATGGTTGTGATGTAACTGGTGTAGTAGAGGTAGTGAGAGGTCTTTATACAGACTGTTACATTATGGTTGTGATGTAACTGGTGTAGTAGAGGTAGTGAGAGGTCTTTATACAGACTGTTACATTATGGTTGTGTAGTAGAGGTAGTGAGAGGTCTTTATACAGACTGTTACATTATGGTTGTGATGTAACTGGTGTAGTAGAGGTAGTGAGAGGTCTTTATACAGACTGTTACATTATGGTTGTGTAGTAGAGGTAGTGAGAGGTCTTTATACAGACTGTTACATTATGGTTGTGTAGTAGAGGTAGTGAGAGGTCCTTATACAGACTGTTACATTATGGTTGTGTAGTAGAGGTAGTGAGAGGTCTTTATACAGACTGTTACATTATGGTTGTGTAGTAGAGGTAGTGAGAGGTCTTTATACAGACTGTTACATTATGGTTGTGTAGTAGAGGTAGTGAGAGGTCTTTATACAGACTGTTACATTATGGTTGTGTAGTAGAGGTAGTGAGAGGTCTTTATACAGACTGTTACATTATGGTTGTGATGTAACTGGTGTAGTAGAGGTAGTGAGAGGTCTTTATACAGACTGTTACATTATGGTTGTGTAGTAGAGGTAGTGAGAGGTCTTTATACAGACTGTTACATTATGGTTGTGTAGTAGAGGTAGTGAGAGGTCTTTATACAGACTGTTACATTATGGTTGTGATGTAACTGGTGTAGTAGAGGTAGTGAGTGGTCTTTGTGAGGTTAGAGGTTAGATGTGAGTGGTCTTTGTGTAGACTGTTTCATTATGGTCTGTGGCTTGCAGCATCACATTAACACATGATGTTGTCTCCCAGTTTAATAGAGTAGCTTAAATAGTAGCTTCTGTAATGTTTTGCAGCTAAGGCTAATTAAAGGTGGGTTTGTTTGAGAAACAAACACAGGGAAAAGCTAGAGCCAAAGTGTAGTCTAATAACCCCAAACCTAAAAAAGAAAGAGCTTATTTTAGAAATGTCTTTTTGTTCCATGTGTAAAACACTGATCTGGCTGAGGAGGACATTGAGTCCTGCTAGTTGTGACAGTATTGGGTGGAACACACGAGGCAGAGAGATAAAGGAGCTATCCACTATAGGTGGCCTAGATTTCCTGGAACTTTTGAATAAGTCTTAAATAATGAACGACTTGACGGCACGGGCCATCCAAGATGTCTGATATACATTACATATGTTCTTAAAGGGACCGTTCAGACCCTGGCTACAGATAGCACGCCATACATTTGAAGGATGTGATCAGGACGGTATAGAACATCAGGAAAAGTTTTAAAACAATATATTGGTTTGGCGCTAGGTCAATTTCAATGATGCAGGCTTATGAATAGAGGGTAATGTCATTAAAACACTCATTCCTGATTAATCAAGATAGATCACATTGCTACTGTGCCCCACACCCTCAACCCCACCTCCCATATGACCTAGTTATTTATGTAGCGAGCTGACAAGTGAGCCTTCACATAGATATTCAACTAATTACAGATCCTTCACATAGGCCAGAAGTAGTGCACTATGTAGTGAACAGGGCATCATTTGGCACGCACAGAGGATATTGTACTATTCCAGATCCTTGGTGGAGCGCGGTGGTAAATCTCCAAGCCGACAAGGCAGTCAGGAAATGGAGACATCATGGTCATTATGAACTATGCCCCAAATGGCACCCTGTTCCCTACATAGTGCACTACTTTTGACCAGAACCCGATAGGCCCTGGTCAAAAGAAGTGCACAACATAGGGAATAGAGTGCCATTTGGGACGCAAGCCATGATCATTATGAACATGGTCTCTTGTTAGCATGACGCTGACCAATATCACCATGTCTCTTTCCAGGGACAGGAAGGGAAATTAAACCCACCACGTCTTTCTCTCCAGCTTCGTCCAGCCTTATCCGAGGCCCCAAAGCCACAGCCTAAATCCAAATAGATTGGAACTATTTTATGTATTTTACTGAACAGTAAAATTGAGAGCTATACACACCAAACACACATAGATGTTCTCTATGATTTCAATGAAGTGGACATTTTTTTAAATATACACTGAGTGTACAAAACATAAGGAACACCTTCCTAATATTGAGTTGCACCCCCCGTTTTGCCCTCAGAACAGCCTCAATTCATCGGGGCATGGACTCTACAAGGTGTCGAAAGCATTCCACAGGGATGCTGGTCCATGTTGACTCCAATGCTTCCCACAGTTGTGACAAGTTGGCTGGATGTCATTTGGGTGGTGGACCATTCTTGATACACACAGGAAACTGTTGAGTGGGAAAAACCCAGCCACGTTGCAGTTTTGACACAGTCAAACCGGTGCGCCTGGCACCTACTACCATACCCCGTTCAAAGGCACTTAAATCTTTTGTCTTGCCCATTCACCCTCTGAATGGCACACACACACAATCCAGGTCTCAATTGTCTCAAGGCTTAAAAAACCTTATTTAACCTGTCTCCTCCCCTTCGTCTACACTGATTGAAGCTTTCACCTGGATTCACCTGGTCAGTCTATGTAATGGAAAGAGCAGGTGTTCCTAATGTTTTGTACACTCAAGTGTAGGTTAAATCTATAATTTAAGCACAAACAATATCAAACAGGGCATGTTGGCTTAGCTGTGTACTCTTGGGAGATCGCTTTACGCCCCTGTAGATCATATGGAATAATCTAGAATGAATATATGGGCCAAACATGCAGAGCGTTGATCCACCCCCGTACATTTTGCAGATGGTGAAATGCAATATGCATGTGGCAGTCCCTCTTCACACAGCCCACATACATGGTACATAACAATGACATACATGCAGCCGTGTGAGTACATGAACCCTGCTCTCTGTCACGTGCACGCCCACCCGTCTTATAAAAACACACAACTCAGATAGCTTACTGTATCCTCATAGTCACAAACACACACACATGCACACGAACACAGGCTCCAATGTTGAATCACTTTTGTCTGCTAGCTACGCTACCAACACAATGGCGATGTTGTTTTTCTGGTAAGGATGCCCTGCGTTGTTCAGTGTGTGTATGTGTGTGTGTGTGTGTGTGTGTGTGTGTGTGTGTGTGTGTGTTGTTCTCTTTCTCTTTCATTTAGGCCGACTGCTCACTGTGCTGTCACGTGGTGACTGCTATGGTGCAGGTCACATGTTGTGCCAGCAGCACCTGACCAACTAACTGACTCAATAGGTCACGTAGCCTAATGGACGGTTTGTTCTCCATGCTTAAAGCACATGGTAGTAACTCATGGTAGTAACTCATGGTAGTAACACATGGTAGTAACACATGGTAGTAACACATGGTAGTAACACATGGTAGTAACACATGGTAGTAACTCATGGTAGTAACACATGGTAGTAACTCATGGTAGTAACACATGGTAGTAACACATGGTAGTAACTCATGGTAGTAACTCATGGTAGTAACACATGGTAGTAACACATGGTAGTAACTCATGGTAGTAACTCATGGTAGTAACACATGGTAGTAACACATGGTAGTAACACATGGTAGTAACACATGGTAGTAACACATGGTAGTAACACATGGTAGTAACTCATGGTAGTAACTCATGGTAGTAACACATGGTAGTAACACATGGTAGTAACTCATGGTAGTAACTCATGGTAGTAACACATGGTAGTAACACATGGTAGTAACACATGGTAGTAACACATGGTAGTAACACATGGTAGTAACACATGGTAGTAACACATGGTAGTAACACATGGTAGTAACTCATGGTAGTAACACATGGTAGTAACACATGGTAGTAACTCATGGTAGTAACTCATGGTAGTAACACATGGTAGTAACACATGGTAGTAACTCATGGTAGTAACTCATGGTAGTAACACATGGTAGTAACACATGGTAGTAACACATGATAGTAACACATGGTAGTAACACATGGTAGTAACTCATGGTAGTAACTCATGGTAGTAACACATGGTAGTAACACATGGTAGTAACACATGGTAGTAACTCATGGTAGTAACTCATGGTAGTAACACATGGTAGTAACACATGGTAGTAACTCATGGTAGTAACTCATGGTAGTAACACATGGTAGTAACACATGGTAGTAACTCATGGTAGTAACACATGGTAGTAACACATGGTAGTAACTCATGGTAGTAACTCATGGTAGTAACACATGGTAGTAACACATGGTAGTAACACATGGTAGTAACACATGGTAGTAACTCATGGTAGTAACACATGGTAGTAACACATGGTAGTAACTCATGGTAGTAACACATGGTAGTAACACATGGTAGTAACTCCCAGTAGTCTTTGTTTTGAAGCACCCACATGGTTAACTCCCAAAAGCACCTTCATCACAACATATCACCGCCTTCCCACAGGACGACCACACCAGGAAGTCAGTCAATGTCACTTCGAGGTTCTGTACTAGATTGAGTGGGTGTGGTATATGGCCAATACGCACGATGCAACACGGAGTGCCTGGACACAGCCCATATACGTGGTATATTGGCCATATATCACAAACTCCCGAGGTGCCTTATTGCCATTATAACCTGGTTACCAACGTAATTAGAGCAGTAAAAATAAATGTTTTGTCATACCCTTGGTATACAGCATGATATACCATGGCTTTCAGCCAATCAGCATTCAGGGCTCGAACCACCCAGTTTATAAAATGTTTTATTTGTAGCAAACACATGATTTTCTAAATGGAACAGAATGTCCTAAAGAACCATACTGCCAAGATAATCAAAGAGCAAAAGAAACATGTTATGATCTATTTGATTCAATTCATTACTTTGGGATTCCCTATTTGATTCCTTAGTAAAAGGCTACTTATTCTACTCCAATGACAGACCATACAGCTGATCGACACAGAGCCACCTTCCCATAGGACAATAGGAAGTGTCACTGTCCCCCCTCAAAGCAAATTGGAAGTAAATCCGAGTGACAGCTAAGACGTGAATGTAAATAAAGAAACACATTGATA
Organism: Salvelinus namaycush; assembly: GCF_016432855.1. Taxonomy (NCBI): domain Eukaryota; kingdom Metazoa; phylum Chordata; class Actinopteri; order Salmoniformes; family Salmonidae; genus Salvelinus; species Salvelinus namaycush. Next base: position 5,733,351 of record NC_052345.1, read on the forward strand.
TTCCTGGCGAGCGGTGGACTGTAATATCTTGCCCAGTGGTGAGTGGTGACATCGTGATCTGCCACGTTTCTGGGCTTAAACACACACACACACACACACAAACACACAAACACACACACACACACACACACACACACACACACACACACACACACACACACACACACACACACACACACACACACACACACACACTGAGTACCGCCATACCCACACACTCAAAGTGATAAATCCCACCTCCACAGAATAGCTATATTCCCAATGTTTCTCTGTCATTCCGACATGGAATTTGGGTCACCATCCGACTTAATTCCGAGAGGGAATTCCGACTCCCGAGACTTACTAATCAGTCTCTAAGATCCCCAGTGAGTGCAGTAGGCTGTAACACACTTCTACAGTGAACACATTCCACATTCCTTTCATTCTTCAGTGCTGTTTGTTACATATATAACAATTGCCTGTCAGTGAAGAACTCAAAAGGACGATTGTCCTCATAAGACGTCCCCGACTCAGAAGAAGACAGCGAAGGAGGGATCTCTCTCTTTCTCTCATTTACTAAGTACCAGTCTAAGAGTCCCAGATCGTTTCTTTCTGTCAATAGCCAGCTAGACAAGCTTCATGTCCTTGTGTTTGTTCTCTTTTGTCCTATTGGCTTAATGAGGGTTTTCACTATACAAGGATGCTGTCTATGTTATCTCGACCACTAAGAGCTGGAGCACTCTGTCTTTAGTAGCCCAGCTAACGACGCAGCATTCCATACATTTCTGTAGGCTTCAGATGCTAGTTTCTGGGCAGATTACACAGAGACGGACGAGTTAGGTCTTTAATGACGGTCTCTCCCCTCTCTCTCTCTCTCTTTCTCCATCTCTTTTTTCCCCCTCTCTGCTTCTCCCCACCTCTCTCTCTCCCCCCTCTCTCTCTCGGTCTCTCTTTCTCCATCTCTTTTTCCCCCTCTCTGCTTCTCCCCACCTCTCCCTCTCCCCACCTCTCCCTCCCCCACTACTTATTGTATGCCCCCCCCCCCCCTTCTCTCTCCCTACATCCATCCCTCTCTCCCATCTGTCTATGTTTTATAATAGATAACAGTAAAGCGTCCGCCAGTCCTTTAGTGTAAAGATAACATTGGCAGGACAGGCCTATATTCGTCTGAGAGAGTAGTGCGTGCGTGCGTGTGCGCGTGTGTGTGTGTGTGTGTGTGTGTGTGTGTGTGTGTGTGTGTGTGTGTGTGTGTGTGTGTGTGTCTCTCTCTCTCTTTTGGCTATCAATCATTCCCTTTTTAGACTTCTTCATTCCTTTGAGATTTGATTGGCTGGTCGAGAGCAGCACATCCTGTGGATCCATCCCGACCACCACTGGGTTGTTTAGTCTGGAGCCACAGTGGAACTGCGTTCCAAACCAGCTGGCGTGGAGAGGGGTTGAATCAACACGGGATACCTGGAATATCAGGGAACCCCGCACCACATCACATACTCACACACACAGAAGAGGGTTGGTTGGTAAATAAATCCAATTGTCGGATAATTGGCGGGCAGATATACACTGTAGTCGATCTGTTCCACCTCACGTCACGCCTGCTCACTGAACCCATGCCAAACCACAGAGAGGAATCTGCAATGACGCATGGCAACAGAGCAACACGGAGAGGGAGGGAGGGATGAGAAGGAAACATTGCGAGAGAAGAGAGAGGGTGGAATGTAACAGATAGAGAGCTGGTGTACAGTAAAAAACAAGTGAGTGAAAGAGAAAGAGAGAGCTTGAAGAAAGAGAGAAAAGTAGGCATGTGAAAGAGAGAGAGATACTTGTTTATTGTCTATGTCACTTGCTTTGGCCTTTTGCATTGAGAGAGAGAGAGACAGAAATAGTTAGAGTGGGGGATGATTAGAGGAAAAGGAGGTAGAGGAGGGGGTTATGCAGGCTATGCCAGCTGTGCAGTGTCCAGGAGGTTATAGCAGGCAGGATCCCAGTGAGACTGGGACTAAGGGGCTGAAGCCAGCCAGGCCCATCACTAACACACATGGATTAGTTCACACGTGCCTAACATCTCTCTGCTCTGTAGCTTTTAATCTGGTCCACTGGAGAGAGGGATGGAGGGGTGGAGAGAGGAGAGAGGAGAGATAGAGGGAGGGACAGGAGAGAGAGAATGAGAGAGCAGACCCCTATATCACATGACCTCAGAATCATGTGATTCTGGCGTCCACAAACCCTCTACTACTCAAAACAAGAAGTGTGGCATTCCCTCCTCAATCTCTATCTCCATGGTGACCCGTATTCCTTCCTTTATCGTTCCCCGCTTCCCCTTCTTCCATCCATTCATCTCTTCTCTATCACCATCCATCCCTCCCTCTCGTCCCATGCCTCCCTATCTTCCCATGCCGCCATCCCCCCCTTCTATAGTGACCTGAGGTCAGAGGAGCTTTAGATTAAACTCCAATACCCAGAAGGCTTTACTGTCCTAAAACACCGCGTTGGGCTGAAACAGATAAAACCGAGGGAGATCCCTCCGACATCCAACCAACCAGATGTTGGCTTCTGGGGCACGACTGTCCTTCTGCTATCCCTGCTATCCTCTCTCATCTCACTCTGCTCTGGTTTATGCTAATACTGTACACACACACACAGCTGTCTCCCCACCCCCACCTCAAAGCCTAAAAGCATATCCACTTAACCCTGCCTTGTAACAGTGGCTAGATACAGTAGTTCACCAACCCAGGACCCTATAAGCTAGTTCTGTCCCTGTTCCGGACCACTAACTGTAAACAATGACACTCCACCGCCCACGCAAACCAACCAGGAAGGATATGATGTCGTCAGAAGATACGGCATTTTGATTGGAGTGCAACAATCCTTAAAAAGCCATGATTGGTGGAAACTGAGCAGTTTTCCCTCTAGCTGTCTAAATATAGACCCCAGACAGATTTATTGAAGTGGTTCATTTCCAACAGGCTTCTAGTTCTTCCTTTAACGGTGGATGATTTGGTTAGCTGGAATGCTAACGGATTGACACACTGCTCTAGAGTGCGTCCCAAATAGCACCCGATTCCCTATGTAGTGCACTACTTTTGACCAAGGCCCATGGGGAATAGGGTGCCAGTTGGGACACAAATCTGGACTAGCAGCAGCAGCAGTAGCGGAGAGAACGGAACATTAGTGCATTCCATCCTGGAACACTCCAACTAAACAGCCACTTGGGATGTGGGTTTGGACTGTCTAGAAGCGTGACCCACTATCGTTACGGGGTGCTTGTTCAAATACCACCACATAAGGTATTAGTTGTGGTAAAAGGCTAACGAGGGAGAGGTGTTGATTTGATTGAAAGCACTGTCTGTATCAATTTGTGCCATTTGAAAGCTTTTTACAGCCTTATCAGGGAGATATTCCAAAAACAATCAACACACGGTTCTATTTCTATCCTTCTAAACAAACATCAGTGTGTAATCCCTCAACAAACTGGCCCTCCCGTATCCTGCACATCTTGGAATGCTGTACTCGCTAATGCAAATATCCTGTATAAACACAAACATCCCCTGTGTAAGGGCACAACAAGGAGGTGAAAAGATATCCGGAGTCAAAGGTCAGGTAAGAAAGGACGAGTGTCCGGCACCTAATCCAGCTGGAGGGTGTGTGTGTGTGTGTGTGTGTGTGTGTGTGTGTGTGTGCTCACTAAACCAGCGTGTTCTTACAGAGCGACTCAGCAGAGGGAGAATATAGGGCAGTCAGAAAGACGTGCGTAAAGAGGATGACCTAGAGATTCTCCTGTGTCTCCTCCACGGAGTGTGTGTGTGTATAATGAGCTGATGTAGGACTGTGTGTACACAGTACATCTAGGTTTGTGTATGTTAGTGGATTAGTGCACGCGATTGGCTAAATATGTGTCATTCAGTCAGGCCCTTCGTGAGACAGGTGTTCTCTGTCTCTACTCACCCTGCACCCTCTCACAGCCAGATCAGCTAACGCTACACTATGCTAACCGCTAACTAACTCCTATAACAGAATATAACTTTGCTAGCTTTGCTAATGCTAACGGCTAGAAATGCCTAATGAACTCTTTTACCAAAACAGAAGTTAGCGGTTAGAATAGCGGCTCTGGCTGACCAGAGGGGAAAGTGCTCCAGCCCCCAGCATGTGCTCCACTCTGACTCTGCTGTGCTCGACCCTGACTCTGCTGTGCTCCACTCTGACTCTGCTGTGCTCCACTCTGACTCTGCTGTGCTCCACTCTGACTCTGCTGTGCTCCACTCTGACACTGCTGTGCTCCACTCTGACACTGCTGTGCTCCACTCTGACTCTGCTGTGCTCCACTCTGACTCTGCTGTGCTCCACTCTGACTCTGCTGTGCTCCACTCTGACTCTGCTGTGCTCCACTCTGACTCTGCTGTGCTCCACTCTGACTCTGCTGTGCTCCACTCTGACTCTGCTGTGCTCCACTCTGACTCTCTGACTCTGCTGTGCTCCACTCTGACTCTGCTGTGCTCCACTCTGACTCTGCTGTGCTCCACTCTGACTCTGCTGTGCTCCACTCTGACTCTGCTGTGCTCCACTCTGACTCTGCTGTGCTCCACTCTGACTCTGCTGTGCTCCACTCTGACACTACTGTGCTCCACTCTGACACTACTGTGCTCCACTCTGACACTACTGTGCTCCACTCTGACACTGCTGTGCTCCACTCTGACTCTGCTGTGCTCCACTCTGACTCTGCTGTGCTCCACTCTGACTCTGCTGTGCTCCACTCTGACTCTGCTGTGCTCCACTCTGACACTGCTGTGCTCCACTCTGACACTGCTGTGCTCCACTCTGACTCTGCTGTGCTCGCCAGACCAAAGATCAAGTCCCTTAAGCTGCTTTTCTGAGCCAAGAAAAGCTTACAAGGCATCACGTTGGTTGGTTAGGAACAAATAGGTCCCAAATCGCACCCTATTCCCTATTTAGTGCACTGCTTTTGACCAGAGCCGATAGGGTAGTGCCCTATATAGGGAATATGTTGCCATTTGGGATGAAGCCCAACTAGGGCCAGTTTGGGCCTGGCTGCAAGGCCTGACAACAGGGAGGGTGGGTATTGTTGTTGCTATGGTCGGAGGAGAATTGGGGCAAACTATGCTCTCACACGCCATGAAGGATGTAGGCCTGAGCACGTGAGAGTACTAAAGCCTGGGCCTAAAAACGAAAACAGCTTTCAATGTGAAGTCACAACTTTGGTATTGTGTCTCATTGTCTTATTGTGCTCCCCTAAAGTCATTCTGAATACTCAGCTGAGAGAAGACATGAGGTTCTTCTGAACTTATGTTCAATTGAATGCAACACGTAAGGGATAATCAATGAGGGGCTATGCGTCCAATGGAAAATAATTAACGACGTGGAAGGTGTGTTTCATTACGCGCTGGCGGAGAGAAACTGACCTCCCACGGAGTTGCATTCTTTTTCAGAGGACGCATAGAACCCAGAGTTGACTACCTCTTTTATACCATGGCTATAATATAACACATTTGCAGCTACAAATGTGTTCATTTGTATGTAGAAATGTGTTTAACATCCACTGAAGTAGCTTAGTTAACTAGATAGCTACAGTAGTTGCCTTGGTAACCAGACAAATAGACTTGGTAATTAAGCTAACCAAACCATCAGTCCTAGCTTGCTATTATGAAAATCCAATTCAACATTGCCAATAATGTTTTCAATCTGACTTTTGCTTTTAAAAGCAGCTCAAACATAGAACATGTAAGAATGAACTAAAGCCATTACATACTACCGTGCTGATATACTGTGTGTTATAGGGGAATAATGCACACTCGAGAATGCCCTTCAAGCCAATCAGAAACGAGTATTCAACAATGCCATGGTATACAGTTTTATATTAGAAGCCTCATCAGCATTGTTCAGAACATCACATGCATGCTATCCAATATATAACGCGAGCAGACACAAAAAAATGCAGACACAAAAAAATGCAGACACAAAATAATGTTTTGAGTGACAACAGAAGCAGCCGTCGTTCTGTCCCACACCATTCCAAAGTCCCCTGGTAATGAGCCATGGCCATTCTCATCAGACTGTGGGCCAGCCAAAACAAACACCAGGCAGTAGGGATATAACAAGACACCGATACGCATCGTTCCCGATTCAAATGATTAAGATAAGACTGCGTGGCTTCGCGGACCCCAAACCGATTCAAATGTAGCATTCACCGGTCAGAAAATGTATTCAAACGTAACGAATCGCCGGTTCACTACAAAGTTTTGCTCATATTAGTTTTTACCTTCTGAAAATACCTCTCATATTTTGTGACAACTGATGCGTCCTCTGATTCAGCGTCAAACTAAACATGTTACTGTGTTGACAGTCATTGACCTACAAGTTATTTTTCATGCAGAACAACCAAGCCTAGTCAAACTGCTCACTGTGCCCAGCTTGGAGGTGCTGACCAGCGCCAGGTAGGCGGCTGTTCCTGATCTTGCGCAAACATTAGGCTTTATTAGTTGCGTGACAACCCGTGGAATTTGCTAGGTTATTGTTATCTATGCACTGTTGAAAGTTGTGTTGAACCAGAATAGAAGCAAGTTACCAGAGACACAAATCTCATCTGCAGAAGGAGAAAAGAAACACTGCCATCAGACACACATAACTGCACCACATATCACACTTTCACAAAATGCTTGAAGACATGGCTAAAGGTCAATCAGATTTGTGAACATGGTCCCTAGCTGTGTGTTGCCGCTTTCCATGTCTGTTGTCTGTAACTTGTGAGGTCTGGAAACACTTTGTTGCTTTTATGAATTTTGTCTTGCTGCTTTTTGTTCTATGTTGCTCTGTCTGTATGCTACGTCTTGCTTGTCCTATGTTGCTCTGTCTGTATGCTATGTCTTGCTTGTCCTATGTTGCTATGTCTTGCTTGTTCTATGTTGCTATTGTCTATATTGTAATTGTTTTTAATAACCTGCCCAGGGACTGCGGTTGAAAATTAGCCGGCTGGCTAAAACCGGCACTTTTACTGAAACGTTGATTAATGTGCACTGTCCCTGTAAAAATAAAAATAAACTCAAACTCAAGCCCACTGAAAACGTCCAATGGATTTGGAGATTTTACATTACTAGCTCAAACAAAGTGACGGCACAAAAAACACATTACCCCCCTAATCTGATAGTGGGGTGGGAGACGCCTAGTCTCCCTTATGGCTCAGATCAGAGGCCTACATAGTATACACCATAGACATACATTATTTACACACACACACACACACACACACACACACACACACACACACACACACACACACACACACACACACACACACACACACACACACACACACACACACACACACACACACACACACACACACACGAGATCCAGCTCAGAGAGGCTCAGCTCATGAGCTCCATCAGCAGCAGATTTTAATTTAGAAAGGAAAATGTTGGTGTATCGTATCGTTCTCTCATCAATCCCAATCGCAACAAATTGTTTCAAACTAAAACATGTAATTCCTGTATCAGAGCCGATGTATCTAGATACGTATCGATTCACTTTGAAAGGGAACGATGCACATCCTTACCAGACAGGATGCCACCAAAGGGCAGGCAGACAGACAGACAGACAGACAGACGCAATGGGGAAAAGATGAGTGCAAAGGGACAACCCTGAATTCCTATTTCAGCCATTCCTATTGCAGCCCTGACCACTTCAAGAATCAATGGGTAGTGGGTAATTGAAATGGCAATTGAACTGCAGTAAATATTGCAGATTGTACCCTTAATATACCACAGACATCTGTTTGCTGAAAGGTGTTTAAGAGAGAGTCTGTTTGCACAACCCGTTGTCATAAAGCATAGAGGGTAAAAACTAAATATCATTTCATCAGCGGCAGAGTCTAGAGACACCCAACCACCAGCACCAATATCATTTCGGGAGTTTTTATTATTGTCTGGTGTATTATTGGCCTAATACACAATATGAAATGAATAGGGAGCGGTGAGAGAGACGGCATCTCTAGATTTATGTCCCAGAGTAAAAGCCTGGCCCTCTTGATTACCCATCAACAGAGACATCATAAAACAGCATGGCCAGTTGAACACGCAGCTGGTTCAATAGGGACTACTGTCATTGAATCCCTCACTAGCAGCATGTATACCGTACATACAATACTTAGCCTAGCATCACGCATAGCAAACAAGCTAATGGTAGGGTTTAGTTAGTAGAATACTAAGTGGTGCATTAGGGGCTAGGCTATTTGGTAAGCAATATGCTAACTGACATACTACTCTAGCAAGGAAGCACCCCACAAACAAACAATCGAATGGTATAATTAAGCAATTAGGCCTGAGGAGGTGTGGTATATGGACAATACAGCCCTTAGCCGTGGCACCCCCGAGGTGCCTTATTGCTATTATAAACTGGTTGTCCAAAGTAATTAGAACAGTCAAAATTAAGGTTTTGTGTTCGCGCCCAGGCTCTGTCGCAGCCGGCCGCGACCGGGAGGTCCGTGGGGCGACGCACAATTGGCCTAGCGTCGTCCGGGTTAGGGAGGGTTTGGCCGGTAGGGATATCCTTGTCTCATCGCGCTCCAGCGACTCCTATGGTGGGCCAGGCGCAGTGCGCGCTAACCAAGGGGGCCAGGTGTACGGTGTTTCCTCCGACACATTGGTGCGGCTGGCTTCCGGGTTGGAGGCGCGCTGTGTTAAGAAGCAGTGCGGCTTGGTTGGGTTGTGCTTCGGAGGACGCGTAGCTTTCGACCTTCGTCTCTCCCGAGCCCGTACGGGAGTTGTAGCGATGCGACAAGATAGTAATTACTAGCGATTGGATACCACGAAAATTGGGGAGAAAAGGGGAGATTTTTTATTTATTTTATTTAAAAAATATAAATAAATTAAGGTTTTGTCATACGGTGTGATATACAGTTGAAGTCGGAAGTTTACATACACATTAGCCAAATACATTTAAACTCAGTTTTTCACAATTCCTGACATTTAATCCAAGTAAAAATTCCCTGTCTTAGGCCAGTTAGGATCACCACTTTATTTTAAGAATGTGAAATGTCAGAATAATAGTAGAGAGAATGATTAATTTCAGCTTTTATTTCTTTCATCACATTCCCAGTGGGTCAGAAGTTTACATACACTCAATTAGTATTTGGTAGCATTGCCTTTAAATTATTTACCTTGGGTCAAACGTTTTGGGTAGCCTTCCATAAGCTTCCCACAATAAGTTGGGTGAATTTTGTCCCATTCCTCCTGACAGAGCTGGTGTACACGAGTTAGGTGAGTAGGCCTCCTTGCTCGCACACACTTTTTCAGTTCTGCCCACAAATGTTCTATAGGATTGAGGTCAGAGCTTTGTGATGGCCACTCCAATACCTTGACTTTGCTGTCCTTAAGCCATTTTGCCACAACTTTGGAAGTATGCTTGGGGTCATTGTCCATTTGGAAGACCCATTTGCGACCAAGCTTTAACTTCCTGACTGATGTCTGGCTTTTTTATGGCGGTTTTGGAGCAGTGGCTTCTTCCTTGCTGAGCGGCCTTTCAGGTTATGTCAATATAGGACTCGTTTTACTGTGGATATAGATACTTTTGTACCGGTTTCCTCCAGCATCTTCACAAGGTCCTTTGCTGTTGTTCTGGGATTGATTTGCACTTTTCACACCAAAGTACGTTCATCTCTAGGAGACAGAACGCATCTCCTTCTTGAGCGGTATACCGGCTACGTGTTCCCAGGGTGTTTACACTTGCGTACTATTGTTTGTAGAGATGAACGTGGTACCTTCAGGCGTTTGGAAATTGCTCCCAAGAATGAACCAGACTTGTGGAGATCTACAATTCTTTTCCTGAGGTCTTGTCTGATTTCTTTTGATTTTCCCATGATGTCAAGCAAAGAGGCAGTGAGTTTGAAGGTAGGCCTTGAAATACATCCACAGGTACACCTCCAACTGACTCAAATGATGTTAATTAGCCTATCAGAAGCTTCTAAAGCCATGACATCATTTCTGGAATTTTCCAAGCTGTTTAAAGGCACAGTCAAATTAATGTAAGTAAACTTCTGACCCACTGGAATTGTGATACAGTGAATTATAAGTGAAATAATCTGTCTGTAAACAATTGTTGGAAAAATTACTTATGTCATGCACAAAGTAGATGTCCTAACCGACTTGCCAAAACTATAGTTTGATAACAAGACATTTGTGGAGTTGTTGAAAAACGAGTTTTAATGACTCCAACCTAAGTGTATGTAAACGTCCGACTTCAACTGTACCTCGGCTTTCAGCCAATCAGTATTCAGGGCTCAAACCACCCAGTTTATAATTTGTCTTAGGTACTATTTGTCTTGTGTAATGTTAAGTGACGCTTTGGGAAGCACCCAGCATACCCTAACAAACAAGCTAAACCAACCAGTTTAAACTCTAGCTCTAATGCAGTAGTCTATAATTTCACGTCTGCATGTATGAGCCAAACTGGTTTATAAGAGACAGCTAAATAATCAAAGAGGGTGAAACCGAGGCGTTATCTAGTCTGGTGGTAGTGGAGGCTGTTGCTACAGTATGTGAGCATCTGGAATGTGGTTTCTGGGTTTCAGGTCCCTTTCATCTCCTACCCTGTCATCTCTGTCTGCCGCACGGCTCTGTCACTACCGGGTTATCACCTCACGGACCTGCTGCGGTAGCAAGAAGAATGGAACTAGTCCGTTTGATAAACTTGACAAAATGGAACTGGTGAGTGTTCCATTCCAGAATCCAGAGTGCAGCAGGGCTTGCTTTGACAATTCACTGCCAAACGGGCTTAGTAGGCCCGTGACATATAAAGTATGTTATTGGCTTACAGCATGCAAATATAGGGATTAGAAGTTATATTCAGAGTTTTGAATGTTTTTTCTTAAAGGGACGGTTTACGATTGCTCCATTAATGAAACTAATTTCTCTCATTTAATATTGATTTGTTTTAGGCTTAATCTACCCAGCAAAAACACTACTCACTGTGGCCTAGGTCTAAATGTCATGTGGTAGGTTGAAGACCTTGTCAACAGCAACTAGCAGGTGCACTTGGCTGCTACAGTGCTGTTTTAGTATACTGCACTGAGCACGGGATGTTCGAAACCAGCTAGACAAGCACATCAGTTAGTTACACCAGTAAAAGCCTACAGATGTAGGATCTTAATTTGATCACCCTGTCGTAGGAGATCTTTCCTTTTTTTTTTTTTTTTTTTTTACTTGTAGTGTATTTGAGGTTTAAAAAGGCTTCTGAAGTTTGTAATTTCCACTTTGACATTTCAAACTTGATTTAACCTACAAAAACATCCATTAATTATAATCCACATATTCATTCACATTTTCAGTTGCTGCAGGATTATTTTCCTGCTGTAGCAAACTGGCTCAAATGAAGATCCTACATCTGTACGTCTCCTCTCTCCTCCAACCCTCATCACTTATCTCGGCCACAACCCACACAGAGCCACCAGGGCCACACGCTGCGTCAGCACTGACGATGCAAAACCATGTGGGCACTATCTGCCAGAACCAGTTTCTGTGGCAGGATGGTAGGATGGCATGGTATCACTAGAACACAGGACAGTCATGAGATGATATGACATCATAACCATGTCTGCTTAACTAGTTAGTTGGTCATCCAACACATCTCCTCTCCCAATGTCCCTGTCATTTAGACAAGTCACAAAATAAACAAGGAGGTGGTACGTAATTAAACGGATTGCTTGCGGCTACATTATGAGATGAGTGGGCTTGTTTTTACCAGAACTCCTTCGCAGTCTCGCCTCGTATTATTGATGGTTTCCAGGTGAACCCTTCCAGACCTTCCTCTCCTCTCAGGCGATTGATGAAGTCTAAACACTCCAAAGTGGGTGGTTGAACTCCAAATCTGATATGGGCTTCTAAGGATCCACTGTGTTCTGTCTGTACAACGCAACCATGAAACCCTGGGTGTCTGAAATGGCACCCTATTTACTATGCAGCGCACTATTTTTGACCAGGGACTAAATTGTACCTTTTTCCCTATATAGTGCCCTATGGGCCCGGATGAAAAGTAGTACACTTTGTAGGGAATAGGGAGCCATTTGATACACTGAAAATGCCTCTAGTTTCAGGCCCAGTCTGCTGTGCTTGCACCCAACCCTGCCCTGCCTGGCTGTAACTGTGTAACTCAAAGCCCTTAGCAATGGCCCCATTGCATAACCCAATGTACTGTAGAGTAGTGAACCCAATGTACTGTACAGTGGAGACTCAACATAGAGAGAGGAGGGAGAGAAGAGAGAGAGAGGACAGAGAGAGAGGGGGAGGGAGGGCAGAGAGAGAGAAAGGGCAGAGAGAGACAACACAGAGAGAGAGAAAGGGAGAAAGAGAGGGCAGAGAGAGAGAGAGAGGCGGAGTATAGGAGAGAGAATGTCCTTAGATTAAGAGGAACTAGGTCAAATCTTACTTTTGGTTTTAATAACCTGTTGCTGGGTAAAGTTGCCTGGTGGAAAGCTCCAAACTGGCAAGCTAAGAGCAAGTGCTTTTGCAGTGCAATTTGAGGGGCTAGTTGGACTTTTCAGTATAGTTTACTTTTTGTTTTAAGTCTAATAAGAATGAAAATGAAAGACCAACTCACCTGTTCTTCTCCAACTCATTATGTGTCGACCTGCAAACAGAAAAACAAGAAAGGAACTTGTTAACCAAGGCACCAACACATCGCAAAGACCTGTGACATTTCAACACATCCAATAATTTAAAAAGCTTCAATTCAAAAGTCAATAGGCCTATCTATTTTAACAAACAGCCACGGATTCAGTTGAGGGCAACAGTATATTGGTGGCATACTGCAATTACTTTGACTTGGTCTGATCAATTAATCCCAATTGAGAAGTACTATACAAACCTCCAACAACACACACACAGACCGGCTGGACTGTGATGTACCATACCAAGACCGATCCTGAGAGTCAGTGTGCACCATGAACTGTGAATTTGGTCGATACGCCCGGCCAGGCTTCAGTCCCATACAAAGGGCCTGTATCGTCACACACTTCAACCTCCTCTTCCTCCAACAGTGCATAGCCCATGTAGCCCCATGTATATGGCTGCCTGAGAGTGTGGCGTGTGTGTGTGTGTCAGTCCAGGCCTCAGACTCAGTGCTGTGTTAATAATGCAAAGTGATTCAGCTGGTCCCCCTAAGAGCCTCTTTGTATGGCAACACACTGAAGATAATCAGGCCCTCCTGCCTCGGCCTAAATGGCCTGCCTGCCCGCCCAGTGTGTGTGTGTGTGTGTGTGTGTATGAGAGTGTGTGTGTGTGTGTCTTTTTAAACAAACTCCTCCTCAGCTCCTCAACCCACTTGCCACAGGGAGGAACCATTTATTGGTTCCCAGGTCATATAGGCACTTCTCTTTATTGGAGGGGGAGTATTACAGTCGCAAAATTTTCACACACAAAAAAAATGGCCTCCGCCTGCAGAGGCTGACCTGATTGGATAGCTCGCTGTTCTGCTATAGGGAACAAGGGACGAGCGCGGAAGAGAGGAAGAAGAAAGACAGAGGGGGAGGAAAAAAGACGCTGCCAGGTTACAAGGGATTCTGGGAGTTGGCGCCTCTTCAGATCGACTCCAAATCCTTTTTTAAAAATGTTTAATTATTGATGTAAATAAAAAATACCATATGTCTCCATTAGAATACATTACCACCGCTGCTGCTCTTGTGCTTATTGTGTATGCAAGACTGGGTTAACAACCGAACTGTGACAGTCATTTCTCATTAACAGGGTCTCAGGACCAGGGAACCCGGTCTCTGCTAAGCCTGCCATCATTGCCGAGCAAGGCCAAAGATGTAACCAATTTCCTGTGCAAACTTTAAATAATTATGTAGAAAAACGTCATCCTCACCCAGAACATTTTGCAACTCTGTGGTATAAATAAACAACCGTGCTGGGCTCTGCGTGTTAGGCTACACACACAATCATAGACACACAACCTACACCCACCACACACACAAGCGTATCTTGATGAATCTAAACCGTTTTTATCTATAGAGCCTATAGTCCACCAGCCAGCCAGGAGCCAGACTCCATTTATTTGTGTAAATACCACACAATTTACAGCTCAGCTCATAAACTGTACAAAGCCTTCTCGTATACAACGTTAAAACTTTATGCTCCTGCAAGTTTATTTCTCCCCTGTAAAAAAACGATGGAGAGCTATTAAAGGGGTGCAGACAAACTGTGTCTGCTGCTATTGTTCTAATGGTGGCCAGCGGCTGACTACCAACAGTCTGAATCAGTGACATCCCCAGCCCGCCACGCACCAACGGAGGGTCCACCAGACATGACCTAGATCAATACACAACACAGTATCCTGATGGCGAGGATCAGACTTCTCTTCCACTGTTGCTGTTAGCCCAGGCTACTGTTAGCCAACAAAAAACAAAACAGCACCATGAAAACAACTGTGCACTGTCTGCTGTTGTGGAATTTTGCATCATTGGTCAAGATTATTTAGAATTTCAACTATCCGGATATCCCCCCCCCAAAAAATGGTGATATTATTTGAATAGTGAAATCATTTCAAATGCCCATCCTTACTCAAAGCAGGTTTGAGCAAACTCTAAAACTACTTGAAACATTTCAAATAGTATTTGAACCCTGGTTCAAGCTTTGTAGTGTTTGGGCAAAAACCAAAACGTGCACCCTGTGGGGTCCCGAGGACCGAGTTTGGGAAACGCTGCACTAGCCTATACAGTAGACAATAGCGTATAATCACCCTCTACAGTAGGTTACAGGACACATCAAATCAGCTATCAGAGAGCGATCAGAATGTCTGTAGCTATAGCTCAACAGATACGGATGACTTGAATGGAGGAACGTAGGATCCCTGCAAGATGAGATAAACATGTTCCGGCTGTATAGGGTGAAAGAGGGACAGAGAGAGAGAGATAAGCCCATCACCTATAAGACTCAACATGCTACACACGAGGAGGCCTTACCTGGCCACACACACACCGGAGCCAATCTGATCACTATCTTTGCCATGCATAACTAGGCTACACTATAGCTATAGAGTCAAATGTTGGTTCCTGTTTTTCATTCCTCTCATGTTTAAGATGAAAAGGGCTCTCAGTCTCTCAGTAGGATTGAATCATGGCTGGCTGTCCATGATGGATGTATAAGTAGAGGACAATAGTCTGTTCATGTTCTTAACCCGAAAACACCACCTTACGCTATTAAAGCCTATACAGCCTCTAGTCTTCAATGCATTTTCCTCTGAAAGAGCATTACGTGCAGTAGTATCAATCTCGTCTAAGGCTCTTTGTAGAATGTCATTCTCAAATAGATTGGCTATTGAAGTGCAGGCTAACGTTTATACATTAGATTAAACTGCATAGACATTTATAATCAGATTACACATACAAATGGGGGGGGGGAAATCATAAAGTCACATCGACAGTCTTTTAAAAGGTTCTATGTATTCACCTTGCTCGTGCCTGCATACAACACCAGCCTGCCTGCATACAACACCAGCAGCAAATAGGAGCTTTTTCCCTTCAGGGTTGGGGACAAAACTAACCAAATATTATAGCTTAGGAAGAGTATAGCAACATATAGAAATAACGAATGTTTCAACATGGTAAAATGGCAAACAGTTGTAAGACTGTAATAACGACTATATTATAACCAAGTATGATTTGTTTTGTACATAAAATAATTTTAAACCCTGTGGTGTTCGTCTGTTTTTCCATCTCTATCTTTATCCCAGTCCCTAACCTCCATCCATTTGACAATCAGCTGATGATAGCAGCTCGAGCTGCTAGTGCTACCCCATGCCCCAAGCAAAGAGTGCCCTAACATTCACTCTCTGTAGGCTACACGGTCTTTAATCCACGTGTATATTTTATGCTTGGACAATTTCTCTGAATATATGTTAACTCCCACTTATAACATGCCACGGTGTTCTATAAGTGAGCTTACATGCTGCGACAGAGGGCAGAAGTAGGTTAAGACACTCAAGTGGTGTTGTGGCAACCACATCTAGGCTGTTTTACCAGCTGTTAGGCTGCAAAGTTGCACTGACAGTCGAGTGATATCACATTATGGCAGCATTGTTATCGGTCATTCAGCTTATTATAGAGAAAGTCAACTGAATGACAGTTCATTCATTTGTTTAGATCAACATACATACCCAGGCAAATAACACATTGGCATCGCATGCATAAAGCTATTGATCAACAAAAGTGCCGTTTTTCTTACCTGTTATGGTTATTGTGGAACTTCTTGTTTCGAAATTTATTTTGCCTCTGGTAGTTCGTGTTCTGAATTGACGACGGAAACGTCGATGCATATCCGTGTTCACACTCTGTTGAAATAAAATTGTGGTTAGGGCGAGTTGGACCGTCCCCACCATATGCAACATTTTGTAAACAACGGAAAAATATTTACAATGTTGATCATCCAAATATATGGGGCAACTCATGCCACCCACATATCTACCGTTAACGGAATTAATCGTTTGTTTTTCGGTGATGACGCTTGAAAACAGCATCAACACACACACAGAACACTTACATAGCCTAGCTACATTTGTCTGTGGTGTATTTTAAAGTTGTCAAACATGACAAGCAAATTATTTAAAACTCTGAAACGACACAAATTAACCTACATAATCAAATTAAACTAATCTATCCACAAATGTCTAAAGTGTTTTTCTTTTGCATACCTCTCTCCCTTCTATCTAGATATTCTGCCGCTTCCAATAACCTCTGGATGTTCATCAACTGCACTGCCGTCATTCTGCTGGAGCTAGCGAACGTTAGCTAAACGTTTCTGCAACTTGTGATACTATTTCAAAGACAGGTAGTATTGCGGTTCAAGTTCCAAAATCGGAATAATTGTTCCTCGTTGAGTATAACACAAAACGTTACTTCATGAATGTCTTGTCTTGTTAGCTATTTTGTTTGCTGGCTTTGTATTTAAAAGCCCTGTCGAAAAAAATCTGCCCAGTTTTAATATGAAACACAGGTAGCTAGCTGCAGCCTAGTGATTCAGGTTTTCAGCCGTTTCAAAAATCGAAAAACGAGTGTGGAAAAGTATTCAAAGTATTCAGGAAAAACAGTTACAAATGGTATAAAATGAATATAAACGACATCAAATTTCCACCCAAAGCCTGAAAAGTCCCTGCTGCTGCCTGTGTTCACTCCTCCCAGTTTGTTTACCTAGCTCCACAGCTGAGGGGCGGAGACCTAGCACAAGCTGGGGGCTGGTCTCGACGCAAAGCTTTATGGGATATTTAGTCTTTATTCTATTGATCTCTACGCTGAAAATATGACCCTTATGCTATGGCTGCAATGAAACTTTGCACGGTGCTACTGTCCACGTACAACGTTTCATGTTATTGAAATAATTACTTTTAATTGGAAATTTAAAGGAAAGAGACTAAATGATATGAATAAGCCATATTCTAATAGCCTGGTACTCCTATGTTATTAAGTTGTTATACGACGTTATTAGCTGGCCTATAATTGGTTTAAAAGCAGGAATGGGTTACTGATCACTCCAGACCAAATACATCAAACATGAATATTGTCCACTGGACTGTAGTTGAAACCCGGTCTGTATGCTATTCTCGATGACCATATCTCTTCTCGCATTCATTTCTGGCAAAAAAGACTGCAAGTCCCATGAATCAACACCAGAGTGGGGGTGTACCGGCCGACTGAAGCCAGGCCCAGCAACAAATTACATCACCGCAAAGGAGACGCTCGATTGGTGATACCTTGTGACAGGCATCTCATGCGAACTTGCACTTGACCAATCACAAAGGGATTTCGCGCCATGTGGAAAACCCGCAAGTATCAGGAAGCAACAACAATCGGGTAGGAAAAAAGGAGAGATGAAAATGTTGCACGAAAGATCTCATTATTTGTTCTATAATAAGAGAATAGTAATCAATTTTCTGTAACTTTGAAACGTACTTATTATATTACACTTTTTGCAATAACCTGATACATAAATAGTGTACAAAAGAAAGTATTTTTTATTTTAAAAATCTAATAAAGTAGGCATCTAATCAACAAAATCATTTTGAGATTGAGATTTACAGATTGTGAAACTATTGCACAATGAACAGAAATATAAAGCAATACAACTGAAACCAGGTGCTCTAAGCTAGCGTCAAAAATGTGAGAAAAGGCATCCTATTTGAAATATGTGCAAACATCTAACAATAGGCCTATCTCTCCCCCCTAACAATCGAGCTGTTTAGGCTACAGAGAAGGATGCGGGGCACTATGACGTCACCCAAAAATGAGTTGGAGGGCGCTGCGATGCTTTGGTCAGATATATCTAATCTCAAAGTAATGGCCAATACAATGTTCTGTGCACCCACACCCAAAACCAATGTGGGGTTTAATCAATCTAGGCTTTGTCAGTGGCCTGGCCTATATGGTGAAATAGAAATGTAGGCTAAATTATGAAATTGTTACAGTGAGCAGGTGCAAAGCAAATTATGCTTTTGAGGGGTAGAAAAACGTACAACCAACAAAAATAAATATATCTTAATCATATCAGAAATCTAGGCTACATGGAAAGTAATAGATAATGTATTACATTCATAATATTAGGTTATTAGTGCAGTGCAATATCAGTGCGAGTGCATAATAATGCATGCATGAGAATAATAAGTCGATCAGTTGAATGAACTCAGCCCTTTGTTGTCTCGCGTCTGTTGACAATGAAACTCTTGTTTCCCTGAATATTACTGGGGGGGAAACCGTTACACAAAATAAACTTACTTCCATCCTTCCTCTCGGCGTTCTCGATAAAACTTGCTGCTTCCAGCAAAACCTGAACGTTTTTCAGAAAAGTATCAATCTGACTCAATGGAGAAGAAGCGCAGTCTCTGGAGTTGAAGACGTCATTGATAGAGCAACTAGACATATCAAAATCTTGCCGATCCATAGACGTTTCGGAGTCCAGAAACACATATTCGCTCTTCAACTCTCTTTTCTGCCTATCACTTCTGGCCATTTTTGTTCACTTGGACTGCTTTTGCCGGCTGCTTTTCCAGGAGGAAAATAAACTGAAAGGCAGCTAGCAGTAGAGGCTGCTTTGCTTCTTGCTGGTGATAGGGCTTTTATGAATGCAGGTTACAAGGCACGAAACCGTGCTTGGAGGATTGTGGCGCATGGGGCACACGGAGAGCCTGCATCTGCCTGATGAACGCCGCATGGTCCTGACGCCGGCTTTTCAAGGTATGTTCCTGCCGACGGTTGTCTCTACGTCTCTTTGGCCCTCAGATTTTGTAGACTACAGACAATATTACTCCAATATTTCTTTATGATAGCAACATAATGAAAACTATTAGAGTTGGTGGATAAGGTGGCTGTAAGCACTGTATGTAATACGATTATATTTTGGTGTTCTTTTTGACTCATGTAGGCTGTTTTGTTCATATCACTAAGGTAATGTGAATGAAGGATTACTTTAATATTATCAGCAATTGGGAGGATAGGTCACACACACCCATTCATATTGTCTACATTCAGACTATTGTTGTCTCTCTGGACCAGGTCCAGGTGTGTGCAACATGTAGACTGAAAAGATTTGGCATGGGTCCTCAGATCCTCAAAAGGTGCTACAGCTGCACCATCGAGAACATCCTGACTGGTTGCATCACTGCCTGATATGGCAACTGCTCGGCCTCCGACCACAAGGCACTACAGAGGGTAGTGCGTACGGCCCAGTACATCACTGGGGCCAAGCTTCCTGCCATCCAGGACCTCTATACCAGGCAGTGTCAGAGGAAGGCCCTAAAAATTGTCAAAGACTCCAACCACCCCAGTCATAGACTGTTCTCTCTGCTACCGCACGGCAAGCGGTACCGGAGCGCCAAGTCTAGGTCCAGCAGGCTTCTAAACAGCTTCTACCTCCAAGCCATAAGACTCCTGAACATCTAATCAAATGGCTACCCAGACTATTTGCATTGCCCCCCCCCCCTCTTTTACTCTGCTGCTACTCTCTGTTTATTATCTATGCATAGTCACTTTAATAACTCTACCTACATGTACATATTACCTCAATTACCTCAACTAACCCCCGCACATTGACTCTGTACCGGTACCCCCTGTATATAGCCTCACTATTGTTATTTTACTGCTGCTCTTTAATTATTTGTTACTTTTATTTCTATTTTCTTTAAGGTATTTTTCTTAAAACTGCATTGTTGGTTAAGGGCTTGTAAGTAAGCATTTCACTGTAAGGTCTACTACACCTGTTGTATTCGGCACATGTGCCTGAATAGGCTGAAAAAACTCCAGTCTTCTTGAACTTCAACCAGGAAGGAGCATTCCTTTGAAAAAGAGGGAAAAGTACTCCATTTTTTGTGTGACTGCCTGGAATGGAAGGAACTGATTACCCTTGATTCTTTGCCCATTTCCCAGGAGCCTTTTAGCTTTTTACAGCACGAGATAGTTCTTTTTACCCTACATGTTGAGACAGAGCTCTCTCCTCTTTGAAATCTACTTCAAACACACACACACACACACACACACACACACACACACACACACACACACACACACACACACACACACACACACACACACACACACACACACACACACACACACACACACACACACACACACACACAGACACACCACTTCAAAGCAGCAGCAGTGGGCCATGGGTGTTTGATGTAAGGTTCACAGAGAAAAGTTTTAAGTCCAACGCACAAGGGAACCACGACAGAGTCCGTCCCCTCTCTGTCATGCCCTGCTGCGTAGAGGGAAAAGAGGAAGGAAAGGATGGAAGCCATTTGAGGGACAGAGCTAGC
Organism: Salvelinus namaycush; assembly: GCF_016432855.1. Classification (NCBI taxonomy): domain Eukaryota; kingdom Metazoa; phylum Chordata; class Actinopteri; order Salmoniformes; family Salmonidae; genus Salvelinus; species Salvelinus namaycush. The sequence goes on from NC_052345.1 coordinate 5,754,135, forward strand.
TGCCCTGGTCTGGTCTGCTCTGGCTCAGGGGCCTTGTTTAAAGGTGTTGCATTTATGAAATGAATGGGTCTATAAATAAAACGCTCCAGAATATTAGTAGGCCTATATACGAGTAGCTTATATAGGAGTTTCAAATTCCTAATTCTATGAGTTCTTTACCATTCGGCCATCAGATATTCCACCAATGCTCCTTATAGGACACATCACTGCACTCTACACTCCTCTGTAAACTATTCATCTCTGTATACCCGTCGCAAGACCCACTGGTTGATGCTTATTTATAAAACCCTCTTAGGCCTCACTCCCCCCTATCTGAGATATCTACTGCAGCCCTCATTCTCCACATACAACACCCATTCTGCCAGTCACATTTTGTTAAAGGTCCCCAAAGCAAAGCACTGGGTCGCTCCTCTTTTCAGTTTGCTGCAGCTAGCGACTGGAACAAGCTGCAACAAATACTCAAACTGGACAGTTTTATCTCAATCTCTTCATTCAAAGACTCAATCATGGACACTCTTACTGACAGTTGTGGCTGCTTTGTATGATGTATTGTTGTCTCTACCTTCTTGACCTTTGTGCTGCTGACTTTGCCCAGTAATGTTTGTACCATGTTTTTGTGCTGCTACCATGTTATGTTGCTACCATGCTGTGTTGTCATGTTTTGCTGTTATGTTGTTGTCTTAGGTCTCTCTTTATGTAGTGTTGTGTCTCTCTTGTTGTGATGTCTGTTTTGTCCTATATTTATATTGCATTTATTTTTTCATTTTTTAAATCCCAGGCTCACTTCCCCGCAGGAGGCCTTTTGTCTTTTGGTAGGCCGTCATTGCAAATAAGAATTTGTTCTTAACTGACTTGCCTAGTTAAATAAAGGTTAAATAAAAAATCAGTAAATCAAAATAACTTCCCAGACAGACTGACAGAAAGACAGACAGCGCTGGTCTCCAGTGTGGGAGAAAGGCTTATGAGAAGGCCATGGCTTGGGGCTGATTGAGTGGTGTCTGAAAAAGCCAAAGACACACTACTGACCCACTAAAGGGTGGAACCATGCCTCTTACAAAACACACACACACACACACACACACACACACACACACACACACACACACACACACACACACACACACACACACACACACACACACACACACACACACACACACACACACACACACACACACAACTGACCCACCACCAAGGGGTGGAATCATGCTGTTTACAACCCTCCTCTTATGACACGGGTCAACCCTTCCCCTCCAAGTTATCATTTCAATTAAAACAAGCTCTATGTTCTTTAATTAAAGGGTAGTTCCCGTGACAAAACAAGGGAGCCTAGCTTACACAAACTCCTACACACACACACACACACACACACACTCCCACGCACGCACGCACCCCCACGCACGCACGCACCCCTACGCACGCACGCCTACGCACGCACCCCTACGCACGCACGCCTACGCACGCACGCACGCACGCACACACACACACACACACACACACACACACACACCCTTGCCTTAAGCCATGGATGATGACGAACAAACCATGCAGGCTGGATCCCCCAACACCAGGGCACCAGTGGAGAACCCAGGTCAACTATTCCAATAACTACAGCTCATTCTTCTAGGCTTAACTGGCGACCATAACAACCAGCTCATCCCTTACAGCGAGCCCTAAGGACAGACTCAGACTGTTGAAATGGCATCCTAGTAGTGCACTATAGGGTGCACTACTAGGGTGATACTAGTGCACTAGGAAATAGGGGGCCATTTCAGATTGTCCCTAAACGTGTTGAAATGCTATGCCAAGACTAATGTCTAAATTGGGGATATTAGGGTTGTTTTTGTAATGAAAATTGCAGCCCGGAATTCTTGTCAAAACACATTAAATGAGTCATGCCATATCAATTAACTTGTTTTGATGAAAAACAGTGGGCTGTAATGGAAACTGGGGGCATGATACACCTTCAGTAGTTATGTTGGGGAAACAATCGCTGTTAATGTCTGAGTAGGTGGTTAGCATTTAGTCTCAGGATCCCATCATTTTGTCCACCGCTGGTGAATTTACCGGAAGCCTCTTGTTTCCTGACCCGTTTTTGCGTAATTTTTTTTGTCATCCTCACACTTCAGTGTCTCTGTGGAAGGGACATAATAGAAGCATTGATGAAATGAAACCTTCAAATGAGAGAGAGAGAGATACACAGAGAGAGATACAGAGAGAGAGAGGGGGGGGAGATGGGCAGGAGGGATAGAGGGAGGGAGAGAGAGATGGGAGAGAGAGAGGTAGCAAGAGAGGGGGAGATGCATTGGTACAATATAAAACACAGTAATAATCAAGTTTCAACTTTATTTGTCCCAGGGGGCAATTGGTTTTGCAGCAAAGGAGCATAAAAAACAACATTGAACATATAATATCCACATGGCTCACAATAACACATAGTTATGAGTTTGGGAATGAAGAGTGGGTTAGACAGAGAGAGAGAGACAGAGGGAGAGACAGAGACAGAGACAGTGAGAGAGAGACAGAGAGAGAGAGAGGGGGGGAGCGAGAGAGAGAGAGAGCGAGAGAGAGTGGAGAGGGAGAGACAGAGAGAGAGAGGGGGGCGGAGCGAGAGAGAGAGAGAGAGAGGAGAGGGAGAGACAGAGAGAGAGAGAGAGAGAGACTGAGTAAGAGAGAGGGGAGGGGGAGAGAGGGGTGAGAGAGAGAATGAAAGAAAGAGTGTGTGTATGTGTCTATGTTTAGAGTAGAGCTCCATCGTCCATCGCTCATACATAAGCCAGGAATTTAAGTCAATAAACATTACAATCATGTAATTGAGCATGGACAAAACAACAACACAACAACTAAGAGGAAACCTCTACAGAGGGTAAGTCAGAGAGAGAGAGAGAGCGACAGAGACAGAGAGACAGAGAGACAGAGAGAAAGAAAGAAAGAAAGAAAGAAAGAAAGAAAGAAAGAAAGAAAGAAAGAAAGAAAGAAAGAAAGAAAGAAAGAAAAAAATAAGAAGAAGAAGAAAAAAGAAAGAGAGATACATTGACACAATGCAAAACAAACTTTATTATTACTTCCCTGCAAAACCTCAGTGACATTTTGGTAAATGTCAGCGATTCACATCATCCTCCTCCGAGGACACCTACAGCACTGGGTGTTTATGGGTAATTAGCTAACATTCGTCAGTTAGCTAGCTACCGACATTTTAACTCACTGAGAGGGAGAGAGAGGGAGAGAGAGAACTCATCACATGACATGTCACATGACGCTGCTGCTGTTTACGATCTGTCGCTTTGTTCCTAGTTATATGTACATATCTACCTCAATTACCTCGTACCCCTGCACATCGACTCGGCACTAGTACCTGTGTATATAGCCACATTATCGCTACTCATTGTGTATCTACACTATCATTACTTTTAGTATTACGTTTGACTTTTCTTTGTCTATTTTCTTTCTCTCTGCATTGTTGGGAAGGGCCGTAAGTAAGCTTTTCACTGTTAGTCTACACCTGTTGTTTATGAAGCATGTGACGAATAGCATTGGATTTGATTTGCATTGAAGTCTTCTGATGGAAACATGGACGACCCTTCAGATTCACCTCTGTTACGATTGAGACGTATAAAGAGCTTTCACTCAACAGGCCTTTTTACGTCCCTAAAGTCCTATATTTGACCCCCCACAAGCCCTCAAAAGTACTCTTCTGTTTTAGTGTCACACTCCCAACACCCTTTGACCCCAAAGCCCATTTAAAACAGGTGTGTAAATCAACTCTGTTCTTCCTCTTTGGTCTGTCCTCTTGTCCACTGGTGTTGTTTACAGGGACCCTGTTTAACCCCTCAGTGTGTGTGTGTGTGTGTGTGTGTGTGTGTGTGTGTGTGTGTGTGTGTGTGTGTGTGTGTGTGTGTGTGTGTGTGTGTGTGTGTGTGTGTGTGTGTGTGTGTGTGTGTGTGTGTGTGTGTTTGAAGTAGATTTCAAAGAGGAGAGAGCTCTGTCTCAACATGTAGACTATGTACCGGGTAAAAATAACTATCTCGTGCTGTAAAAAGCACTAGGTTTCCTCTTAGTTGTTGTGTTGTTGTTTTGTCCATGCTCAATTACATGATTGTAATGATTATTGACTTTAATTCCCGGCTTATGTGTGAGCGATGGACGATGGAGGTCTGCTCTACACACACACACACACACACACACACACACACACACACACACACACACACACACACACACACACACACACACACACACACACACACACACTCACACTCAAAGAACCACACACACGCGTAAAGAAGCACACACACACACAAACACACACACATGCAAATCCTGTTTGCCCCTTCCTGAAAACAAATAAGTTACAGGCTTTGTCTCTGTTTGTTTCATTGACTGACAGCCACACTATGTAAAGCCAATACAAGCTAGCTTGTACAGGTGTCTGTGTGTTCTATCCCGCGGGCATTCAGAGACCATGTTCAAAACATCGTCCATCATGACAGCGCTTTCTCATAAAAGCAACACAACAGTGGGAGTGACAAAGTGTTTTTTGGTGGGAGTATTTCACTTCACATGACCTCCCGTTGACACCAGCTAGCAAGCTAGCAGTCACGTCAGCTAATCAATTTAGCTTGTTTTCCCATGGGCCCAACAAGCTATAGACCTACGAGTCTCTCTGATTTGTCAGGGATTGTATCCTAGATGTTAATCTCTCCAACTATGTCTTCTATCAGATATCAGTCAGTCAGGCCCATTTTCTTTTGTTTGGCTAAGAGGTCTTCCTGAAAGACTTCCTGTATATTATCTTGGGCTTAAAGGATATTCTCACTCTCTTCTTTGTGATACAGTATTAAAACAACTCCAGTCCCCAATACTCTGCTGCTAGGCTACAACTCCAGTCCCCAATACTCTGCTGCTAGGCTACAACTCCAGTCCCCAATACTCTGCTGCTAGGCTACAACTCCAGTCCCCAATACTCTGCTGCTAGGCTACAACTCCAGTCCCCAATACTCTGCTGCTAGGCTACAGCTCCAGTCCCCAATACTCTGCTGCTAGGCTACAACTCCAGTCCCCAATACTCTGCTGCTAGGCTACAACTCCAGTCCCCAATACTCTGCTGCTAGGCTACAGCTCCAGTCCCCAATACTCTGCTGCTAGGCTACAACTCCAGTCCCCAATACTCTGCTGCTAGGCTACAACTCCAGTCCCCAATACTCTGCTGCTAGGCTACAACTCCAGTCCCCAATACTCTGCTGCTAGGCTACAACTCCAGTCCCCAATACTCTGCTGCTAGGCTACAGCTCCAGTCCCCAATACTCTGCTGCTAGGCTACAACTCCAGTCCCCAATACTCTGCTGCTAGGCTACAACTCCAGTCCCCAATACTCTGCTGCTAGGCTACAACTCCAGTCCCCAATACTCTGCTGCTAGGCTACAACTCCAGTCCCCAATACTCTGCTGCTAGGCTACAGCTCCAGTCCCCAATACTCTGCTGCTAGGCTACAACTCCAGTCCCCAATACTCTGCTGCTAGGCTACAACTCCAGTCCCCAATACTCTGCTGCTAGGCTACAACTCCAGTCCCCAATACTCTGCTGCTAGGCTACAACTCCAGTCCCCAATACTCTGCTGCTAGGCTACAGCCCCAGTCCCAATACTCTGCTGCTAGGCTACAGCTCCAGTCCCCAATACTCTGCTGCTAGGCTACAACTCCAGTCCCCAATACTCTGCTGCTAGGCTACAGCCCCAGTCCCAATACTCTGCTGGTAGGCTACAACTCGCATTTTCATTGTGACTGTTTTCATTGTGACTATATTTTCATTCTCACACACACACACACGCACGCACGCACGCACGCACGCACGCACGCACGCACGCACGCACGCACGCACGCACGCACGCACACACACACACACCCTGTAGGAAATGGAAACCTGTTGGAAGAGAGTGACTTCTCTCTGTCCCCAGGCAATTGGCCTTTTGCTTGTGGTGACCATTGTTTCAGTATGTTCCCATGAAGTGACATCTGGTGACAATGGGAAAGAGGAAAGAAAGACACCCTGCCCCTCACACACCCTTACACACACACACACACACACACACACACACACACACACACACACACACACACACACACACACACACACACACACACACACACACACACACACACACACACACACACACACACACACACACACACAGGGAGACAGAAACACAAAGGCAAAGGCAAAGTCACGCATGCATGTCCAAGCGCACACACAAACACGCACATACAAGCACTTTCAAGGAGGAGTGAGAGACAGACAGACAGACAGACAGACAGACAGACAGACAGACAGACAGACAGACAGACAGACAGACAGACAGACAGACAGACAGACAGACAGACAGACAGACAGACAGACAAAAAACAGACAGAAAGTGAGAGTCAGACAGAACGACAGACAGAGTGAGAGACAGATAAAGGAGTGAGACACAGACAGACAGACAGACAGACAGACAGACAGACAGACAGACAGACAGACAGACAGACAGACAGACAGACAGACAGACAGACAGAGTGAGAGACAGACAGACAGACAGACAGACAGACAGACAGACAGACAGACAGACAGACAGACAGACAGACAGACAGACAGACAGACAGACAGACAGACAGGGCGAGAGACAGACAGAACGACAGACAGACAGACAGACAGACAGGGCGAGAGACAGACAGAACGACAGACAGAGACAGGGTGAGAGGTAAAGGAGTGAGAGACACAGATACAGACAGACAGAGTGAGAGACACAGAGAGAGACAGAGTGAGAGACAGGTAAAGGAGTGAAAGACACACAGACAGACAGAGTGAGAGACAGGTAAAGAAGTGACATACACACAGACAGACAGAGTGAGAGACTGGTAAAGGAGTGAGAGACACACAGACATACAGAGTGAGAGACAGGTAAAGGAGTGAGAGACACACACACAGACAGGCAGACAGAGTGAGAGACAGGTAAAGGACTGAAAGTGATACAATTGATACAGGCAGAGAGAAAAAAGAGAGACACATAGAGGGACAGACAGACAGACAGACAGACAGACAGACAGACAGACAGACAGACAGACAGACAGACAGACAGACAGACAGACAGACAGACAGACAGACAGACAGACAGACAGACAGACAGACAGACAGACAGACAGACAGACAGAGACCTAGATAGAGAGAGTGCAATACAGAAGAGACACAGACACACACTGAGAGAGACATAAAGAAGAGACACACACTCAGCATGTCACCTCTCCTCTCATAATGAAACTGTTTGCTTTGGTCTTTCAGCTAACCTGTCATTAACCAACAGCCACAGGCCCTCAGACTGCTGTCTCTATCTTCCCCTCTCTCTCTCTCTCTCTCTCTTTTTCTATATCTCTTTCCTTCTCTGTTTCCTTCCTCTCTCTCTCCTTTCTCTCTCTCTCTCTCTCTCTCTCTCTCTCTCTCTCTCTCTCTCTCTCTCTCTCTCTCTCTCTCTCTCTCTCTCTCTCTCTCTCTGTTCTCTCTCTGTTCTCTCTCTCTCTCTCTCTCTCTCTCTCTCTCTCTGTTCTCTCTCTCTCTCTCTCTCTCTCTCTCTCTGTCTCTGTCTCTGTTCTCTGTCTCTGATCCTCTCACCCCCCCCCCTCTCTCTCTCTCTCTCTCTCTCTCTCTGTCTCTGTCTCTGTTCTCTCTCTCTGATCCTCTCACCCCCCCATCTCTCCTTACTGACTGTGCGCTTCCTTAAAACGTTCTTCCTGTCCTGTGCAGCAGAATTAACCATTTAGCCAGGAAGTCATTGGCGGTGTGTCTCTCTGTGCAAATTAGAGGGGAAGAGGAGAAGATTAAAGAGAGAGAGAGAACAGGTTGAAAGAGCTGCTAATGACCTGGAATGGATTGGGGAAGGGATGGAGGAAAGGAGGGAGGAAGGGATGGAAGAGCGAAGGCAGGGAGGGAGGAAAGGGAGACTGTAGTCTCTCAGTCTCCCTCGCTCACACTCTTTTTTTCTGTCTCTGTCTCAGTCTGTCTCTATATCTCTTTCTTCCCCTCCTCCTCTCTCTCCTTCTCTCATTTCTCTGCAATTCCTGAGTTAGAGCCGGTGGCCCTTGGAGACATATATGGTGTGATTCTTAAAGTGCTGAGTGGACCCACATGAGAACAGGAGGAAGAGAGGAGGAGAGGAGAGGAGGAGTGCTGTGGGAATCCTCCCTCTGTCGTTTTCACAGCCCTTCCACTCGTCACCGCTCCCACTTCCTGTCCCTTATGAAATCCTGACGATTGCGCACACACACACGCATGAACACAGACACACACACATCGACACACCCACACACACAAGCATGGATGGAGCGCGCTCCTCCGTTGTGCCATTGGTGGCGTTTTCTTTTTATTTCCCAGTTGGGCCAAGTACATCATGTGTTTGTCTCCCTCAACGTTTCCATTGTCTCGTTTTATTCCTGAAGTATATACACAGTCATTTTTCAGGTTTTATTACAAACAGCTCACTAGAGTATAGAAGAAAAACAGCAACTGCTGCAGTGTGAATCTATCTCGGAAAGCTATGCTCTTCAATGATGTTAAGTTTGGCCTTTCCATCGGTCCATTCAGTTCCTGTTCGCCAGTCTAATGGTGATGAGTCAATGCATGGAAGATGGCTGGCTGGTGGTGTTTTGATTAAACCAACACATTCAACCCACACTTATCCTTTCCCATTCTCTCTCTCTCTCTCACTCCTTCTCCCACTATCCCTCTGTCCTTCTCTCAACATACTCCTCGCAGCCAGGTCACCCGTGATACAAGTCAGTGTTCCACGTCCATCCATGTCTGAGGACGTCGGGAGATGATGTGGGAACCGGCCACTAGGGGCAACAGTGAGCGCTGTTACGTTGAAGTAGGTTTCAGTTTGTCTCTGGTGTTGTGGACTGGGACGGTGGATGCCAAAGGTTGTATGTTCAAATCCAGCAATACAAAGTTGTTTTTAGATATTTTTGTTTTAAGCCTATCCCGAACCTTAACCCTTACCTTAACCATTCGGACTTAATGCCTAACTTTAAGAATTCCGAGTTAATGCCTAAACTTAACCCTAACCTAAAAATTTCAGAGTTAATGCCTAAACGTAACCTTAAACACTGAGAAATGTAACGTTTGGAAAAACTTAGAAATGTTCCGTTTGAGAAAGATGGTATAAACGTCTAATTTTGAAGTGAGACTGTGAGAGCTTGTAGCTCCTCCTCCTCCCCCATTCCACCTTTTCTCTCTCTCTCTCTACTCTCTCCCTCTCTCTGAAACACAGGACAGAAAGTCGCACCTAACAACCCTCTTCCTCCTTCCCAATATCTCTCTCTCCTAATCCCCCCACCCCCCCTTCTTTCCCCGGGGAAGGACAGACTCTGCAGTCTGCAGATTGAGGATGCTGTAGAGGGGTAACCTTTCCCTGGGTCCTCTCTGATTTCATTATTCCATTATGGGAGAGACTTCCACCATGGCTATCCCATTAGGTTAAGACTCAGCCCAGCGGGAGAGGAGAGGGAGGACGAGCATGCAAGCAGCCTGCCTGGCTGTGTGTTTAGGGTGTGTGTGTGTGTGTGGGTGTGTGTGGGGAGGTGTGTAAGGGAGGGAGAAGAAGAGGCCCAAAGTTAAGCGCTGCTGTCTGGAGAAAGAGATTGACATGCAAATGATCCCATTATGATATTTACCAACCAATGGGTCGTCAGTTCCAAGGACTTCCTCTGGCTGTTGAAACTGCTGCTGGAGGAACCTTTCAGCTGGATCAGGCTGTAACACCTCTGTCATCAGGCTGTAACACCTCTGTCATCCGGCTGTAACACCTCTGTCATCCGACTGTAACACCTCTGTCATCAGGCTGTAACACCTCTGTCATCAGGCTGTAACACCTCTGTCATCCGACTGTAACACCTCTGTCATCAGACTGTAACACCTCTGTCATCAGGCTGTAACACCTCTGTCATCCGGCTGTAACACCTCTGTCATCCGACTGTAACACCTCTGTCATCCGACTGTAACACCTCTGTCATCAGACTGTAACACCTCTGTCATCCGACTGTAACACCTCTGTCATCAGGCTGTAACACCTCTGTCATCAGGCTGTAACACCTCTGTCATCAGGCTGTAACACCTCTGTCATCAGGCTGTAACACCTCTGTCATCAGGCTGTAACACCTCTGTCATCAGGCTGTAACACCTCTGTCATCAGGCTGTAACACCTCTGTCATCAGGCTGTAACACCTCTGTCATCCGACTGTAACACCTCTGTCATCAGGCTGTAACACCTCTGTCATCAGGCTGTAACACCTCTGTCATCCGACTGTAACACCTCTGTCATCAGGCTGTAACACCTCTGTCATCAGACTGTAACACCTCTGTCATCAGGCTGTAACACCTCTGTCATCAAACTGTAACACCTCTGTCATCAGGCTGTAACACCTCTGTCATCCGACTGTAACACCTCTGTCATCAGGCTGCAACACCTCTGTCATCAAACTGTAACACCTCTGTCATCAGGCTGTAACACCTCTGTCATCAGACTGTAACACCTCTGTCATCAGGCTGTAACACCTCTGTCATCAGACTGTAACACCTCTGTCATCAGGCTGTAACACCTCTGTCATCAGGCTGTAACACCTCTGTCATCAGGCTGTAACACCTCTGTCATCAGGCTGTAACACCTCTGTCATCAGGCTGTAACACCTCTGTCATCAGACTGTAACACCTCTGTCATCCGACTGTAACACCTCTGTCATCAGGCTGTAACACCTCTGTCATCAGACTGTAACACCTCTGTCATCAGGCTGTAACACCTCTGTCATCCGACTGTAACACCTCTGTCATCCGACTGTAACACCTCTGTCATCCGACTGTAACACCTCTGTCATCCGACTGTAACACCTCTGTCATCAGGCTGCAACACCTCTGTCATCAGACTGTAACACCTCTGTCATCAGGCTGTAACACCTCTGTCATCCGGCTGTAACACCTCTGTCATCCGACTGTAACACCTCTGTCATCCGACTGTAACACCTCTGTCATCAGGCTGTAACACCTCTGTCATCAGGCTGTAACACCTCTGTCATCAGGCTGTAACACCTCTGTCATCAGGCTGTAACACCTCTGTCATCAGGCTGTAACACCTCTGTCATCAGACTGTAACACCTCTGTCATCAGACTGTAACACCTCTGTCATCAGGCTGTAACACCTCTGTCATCAGGCTATAACACCTCTGTCATCAGGCTGTAATACCTCTGTCATCAAACTGTAACACCTCTGTCATCAGGCTGTAACACCTCTGTCATCAGGCTGCAACACCTCTGTCATCAGACTGTAACACCTCTGTCATCAGGCTGTAACACCTCTGTCATCAGGCTGTAACACCTCTGTCATCCGGCTGTAACACCTCTGTCATCCGACTGTAACACCTCTGTCATCCGACTGTAACACCTCTGTCATCAGGCTGTAACACCTCTGTCATCCGACTGTAACACCTCTGTCATCAGGCTGTAACACCTCTGTCATCAGGCTGTAACACCTCTGTCATCAGGCTGTAACACCTCTGTCATCCGACTGTAACACCTCTGTCATCCGACTGTAACACCTCTGTCATCAGGCTGTAACACCTCTGTCATCAAACTGTAACACCTCTGTCATCAGGCTGTAACACCTCTGTCATCCGACTGTAACACCTCTGTCATCCGACTGTAACACCTCTGTCATCAGGCTGTAACACCTCTGTCATCCGACTGTAACACCTCTGTCATCAGGCTGTAACACCTCTGTCATCAGGCTGTAACACCTCTGTCATCAGGCTGCAACACCTCTGTCATCAGGCTGTAACACCTCTGTCATCCGGCTGTAACACCTCTGTCATCCAACTGTAACACCTCTGTCATCAGGCTGTAACACCTCTGTCATCCGGCTGTAACACCTCTGTCATCCGACTGTAACACCTCCGTCATCAGGCTGTAACACCTCTGTCATCAGACTGTAACACCTCTGTCATCAGACTGTAACACCTCTGTCATCAGACTGTAACACCTCTGTCATCCGACTGTAACACCTCTGTCATCAGGCTGTAACACCTCTGTCATCCGACTGTAACACCTCTGTCATCAGGCTGTAACACCTCTGTCATCCGACTGTAACACCTCTGTCATCAGGCTGTAACACCTCTGTCATCAGGCTGTAACACCTCTGTCATCAGACTGTAACACCTCTGTCATCAGACTGTAACACCTCTGTCATCAGGCTGTAACACCTCTGTCATCAGGCTGTAACACCTCTGTCATCAGGCTGTAACACCTCTGTCATCAGGCTGTAACACCTCTGTCATCCGACTGTAACACCTCTGTCATCCGACTGTAACACCTCTGTCATCCGACTGTAACACCTCTGTCATCCGACTGTAACACCTCTGTCATCCGACTGTAACACCTCTGTCATCAGGCTGCAACACCTCTGTCATCAGACTGTAACACCTCTGTCATCAGGCTGTAACACCTCTGTCATCCGGCTGTAACACCTCTGTCATCCGGCTGTAACACCTCTGTCATCAGGCTGTAACACCTCTGTCATCAGGCTGTAACACCTCTGTCATCAGGCTGTAACACCTCTGTCATCAGGCTGTAACACCTCTGTCATCAGGCTGTAACACCTCTGTCATCAGACTGTAACACCTCTGTCATCAGGCTGTAACACCTCTGTCATCAGGCTGTAACACCTCTGTCATCAGGCTATAACACCTCTGTCATCAGGCTGTAACACCTCTGTCATCAAACTGTAACACCTCTGTCATCCGACTGTAACACCTCTGTCATCAGGCTGTAACACCTCTGTCATCCGACTGTAACACCTCTGTCATCAGGCTGTAACACTTCTGTCATCAGGCTGTAACACCTCTGTCATCAGGCTGTAACACCTCTGTCATCCGACTGTAACACCTCTGTCATCCGACTGTAACACCTCTGTCATCAGGCTGTAACACCTCTGTCATCAAACTGTAACACCTCTGTCATCAGGCTGTAACACCTCTGTCATCCGACTGTAACACCTCTGTCATCAGGCTGTAACACCTCTGTCATCCGACTGTAACACCTCTGTCATCAGGCTGTAACACCTCTGCCATCAGACTGTAACACCTCTGTCATCAGGCTGTAACACCTCTGTCATCAGGCTGTAACACCTCTGTCATCAGGCTGTAACACCTCTGTCATCAGGCTGTAACACCTCTGTCATCAGACTGTAACACCTCTGTCATCAGACTGTAACACCTCTGTCATCAGACTGTAACACCTCTGTCATCAGACTGTAACACCTCTGTCATCAGACTGTAACACCTCTGTCATCAGGCTGTAACACCTCTGTCATCAAACTGTAACACCTCTGTCATCAGACTGTAACACCTCTGTCATCCGACTGTAACACCTCTGTCATCAGGCTGTAACACCTCTGTCATCAGGCTGTAACACCTCTGTCATCCGGCTGTAACACCTCTGTCATCAGGCTGTAACACCTCTGTCATCCGACTGTAACACCTCTGTCATCAGGCTGTAACACCTCTGTCATCAGGCTGTAACACCTCTGTCATCAGGCTGTAACACCTCTGTCATCAGGCTGTAACACCTCTGTCATCAGGCTGTAACACCTCTGTCATCAGGCTGTAACACCTCTGTCATCAGGCTGTAACACCTCTGTCATCAGGCTGTAACACCTCTGTCATCAGGCTGTAACACCTCTGTCATCCGACTGTAACACCTCTGTCATCAGGCTGTAACACCTCTGTCATCAGGCTGTAACACCTCTGTCATCCGACTGTAACACCTCTGTCATCAGGCTGTAACACCTCTGTCATCAGACTGTAACACCTCTGTCATCAGGCTGTAACACCTCTGTCATCAAACTGTAACACCTCTGTCATCAGGCTGTAACACCTCTGTCATCCGACTGTAACACCTCTGTCATCAGGCTGCAACACCTCTGTCATCAAACTGTAACACCTCTGTCATCAGGCTGTAACACCTCTGTCATCAGACTGTAACACCTCTGTCATCAGGCTGTAACACCTCTGTCATCAGACTGTAACACCTCTGTCATCAGGCTGTAACACCTCTGTCATCAGGCTGTAACACCTCTGTCATCAGGCTGTAACACCTCTGTCATCAGGCTGTAACACCTCTGTCATCAGGCTGTAACACCTCTGTCATCAGACTGTAACACCTCTGTCATCCGACTGTAACACCTCTGTCATCAGGCTGTAACACCTCTGTCATCAGACTGTAACACCTCTGTCATCAGGCTGTAACACCTCTGTCATCCGACTGTAACACCTCTGTCATCCGACTGTAACACCTCTGTCATCCGACTGTAACACCTCTGTCATCCGACTGTAACACCTCTGTCATCAGGCTGCAACACCTCTGTCATCAGACTGTAACACCTCTGTCATCAGGCTGTAACACCTCTGTCATCCGGCTGTAACACCTCTGTCATCCGACTGTAACACCTCTGTCATCCGACTGTAACACCTCTGTCATCAGGCTGTAACACCTCTGTCATCAGGCTGTAACACCTCTGTCATCAGGCTGTAACACCTCTGTCATCAGGCTGTAACACCTCTGTCATCAGGCTGTAACACCTCTGTCATCAGACTGTAACACCTCTGTCATCAGACTGTAACACCTCTGTCATCAGGCTGTAACACCTCTGTCATCAGGCTATAACACCTCTGTCATCAGGCTGTAATACCTCTGTCATCAAACTGTAACACCTCTGTCATCAGGCTGTAACACCTCTGTCATCAGGCTGCAACACCTCTGTCATCAGACTGTAACACCTCTGTCATCAGGCTGTAACACCTCTGTCATCAGGCTGTAACACCTCTGTCATCCGGCTGTAACACCTCTGTCATCCGACTGTAACACCTCTGTCATCCGACTGTAACACCTCTGTCATCAGGCTGTAACACCTCTGTCATCCGACTGTAACACCTCTGTCATCAGGCTGTAACACCTCTGTCATCAGGCTGTAACACCTCTGTCATCAGGCTGTAACACCTCTGTCATCCGACTGTAACACCTCTGTCATCCGACTGTAACACCTCTGTCATCAGGCTGTAACACCTCTGTCATCAAACTGTAACACCTCTGTCATCAGGCTGTAACACCTCTGTCATCCGACTGTAACACCTCTGTCATCCGACTGTAACACCTCTGTCATCAGGCTGTAACACCTCTGTCATCCGACTGTAACACCTCTGTCATCAGGCTGTAACACCTCTGTCATCAGGCTGTAACACCTCTGTCATCAGGCTGCAACACCTCTGTCATCAGGCTGTAACACCTCTGTCATCCGGCTGTAACACCTCTGTCATCCAACTGTAACACCTCTGTCATCAGGCTGTAACACCTCTGTCATCCGGCTGTAACACCTCTGTCATCCGACTGTAACACCTCCGTCATCAGGCTGTAACACCTCTGTCATCAGACTGTAACACCTCTGTCATCAGACTGTAACACCTCTGTCATCAGACTGTAACACCTCTGTCATCCGACTGTAACACCTCTGTCATCAGGCTGTAACACCTCTGTCATCCGACTGTAACACCTCTGTCATCAGGCTGTAACACCTCTGTCATCCGACTGTAACACCTCTGTCATCAGGCTGTAACACCTCTGTCATCAGGCTGTAACACCTCTGTCATCAGACTGTAACACCTCTGTCATCAGACTGTAACACCTCTGTCATCAGGCTGTAACACCTCTGTCATCAGGCTGTAACACCTCTGTCATCAGGCTGTAACACCTCTGTCATCAGGCTGTAACACCTCTGTCATCCGACTGTAACACCTCTGTCATCCGACTGTAACACCTCTGTCATCCGACTGTAACACCTCTGTCATCCGACTGTAACACCTCTGTCATCCGACTGTAACACCTCTGTCATCAGGCTGCAACACCTCTGTCATCAGACTGTAACACCTCTGTCATCAGGCTGTAACACCTCTGTCATCCGGCTGTAACACCTCTGTCATCCGGCTGTAACACCTCTGTCATCAGGCTGTAACACCTCTGTCATCAGGCTGTAACACCTCTGTCATCAGGCTGTAACACCTCTGTCATCAGGCTGTAACACCTCTGTCATCAGGCTGTAACACCTCTGTCATCAGACTGTAACACCTCTGTCATCAGGCTGTAACACCTCTGTCATCAGGCTGTAACACCTCTGTCATCAGGCTATAACACCTCTGTCATCAGGCTGTAACACCTCTGTCATCAAACTGTAACACCTCTGTCATCCGACTGTAACACCTCTGTCATCAGGCTGTAACACCTCTGTCATCCGACTGTAACACCTCTGTCATCAGGCTGTAACACTTCTGTCATCAGGCTGTAACACCTCTGTCATCAGGCTGTAACACCTCTGTCATCCGACTGTAACACCTCTGTCATCCGACTGTAACACCTCTGTCATCAGGCTGTAACACCTCTGTCATCAAACTGTAACACCTCTGTCATCAGGCTGTAACACCTCTGTCATCCGACTGTAACACCTCTGTCATCAGGCTGTAACACCTCTGTCATCCGACTGTAACACCTCTGTCATCAGGCTGTAACACCTCTGTCATCAGACTGTAACACCTCTGTCATCAGGCTGTAACACCTCTGTCATCAGGCTGTAACACCTCTGTCATCAGGCTGTAACACCTCTGTCATCAGGCTGTAACACCTCTGTCATCAGACTGTAACACCTCTGTCATCAGACTGTAACACCTCTGTCATCAGACTGTAACACCTCTGTCATCAGACTGTAACACCTCTGTCATCAGACTGTAACACCTCTGTCATCAGGCTGTAACACCTCTGTCATCAAACTGTAACACCTCTGTCATCAGACTGTAACACCTCTGTCATCCGACTGTAACACCTCTGTCATCAGGCTGTAACACCTCTGTCATCAGGCTGTAACACCTCTGTCATCCGGCTGTAACACCTCTGTCATCAGGCTGTAACACCTCTGTCATCCGGCTGTAACACCTCTGTCATCAGGCTGTAACACCTCTGTCATCAGGCTGTAACACCTCTGTCATCAGGCTGCAACACCTCTGTCATCAAACTGTAACACCTCTGTCATCCGACTAACACCTCTGTCATCAGGCTGTAACACCTCTGTCATCAAACTGTAACACCTCTGTCATCAGGCTGTAACACCTCTGTCATCAGACTGTAACACCTCTGTCATCAGGCTGTAACACCTCTGTCATCAGACTGTAACACCTCTGTCATCAGGCTGTAACACCTCTGTCATCAGGCTGTAACACCTCTGTCATCCAACTGTAACACCTCTGTCATCCGACTGTAACACCTCTGTCATCAGGCTGTAACACCTCTGTCATCAGACTGTAACACCTCTGTCATCAGGCTGTAACACCTCTGTCATCAAACTGTAACACCTCTGTCATCAGGCTGTAACACCTCTGTCATCCGACTGTAACACCTCTGTCATCAGGCTGTAACACCTCTGTCATCAGGCTGTAACACCTCTGTCATCCGGCTGTAACACCTCTGTCATCAGGCTGTAACACCTCTGTCATCAGACTGTAACACCTCTGTCATCAGGCTGTAACACCTCTGTCATCAGACTGTAACACCTCTGTCATCAGGCTGTAACACCTCTGTCATCCGACTGTAACACCTCTGTCATCAGGCTGTAACACCTCTGTCATCCGGCTGTAACACCTCTGTCATCCGACTGTAACACCTCTGTCATCAGGCTGTAACACCTCTGTCATCAGGCTGTAACACCTCTGTCATCAGGCTGTAACACCTCTGTCAGCCGACTGTAACACCTCTGGAACTACAGTACTAGCAACTACTACAAAAACATCAGGCTGTAACACCTCTGTCATCAAACTTTAACACCTCTGTCATCAGGCTGTAACACCTCTGTCATCAGACTGTAACACCTCTGTCATCAGGCTGTAACACCTCTGTCATCCGACTGTAACACCTCTGTCATCAGACTGTAACACCTCTGTCATCCGACTGTAACACCTCTGTCATCAGGCTGTAACACCTCTGTCATCAGGCTGTAACACCTCTGTCATCAGGCTGTAACACCTCTGTCATCAGGCTGTAACACCTCTGTCATCAGGCTGTAACACCTCTGTCATCAGGCTGTAACACCTCTGTCATCAGACTGTAACACCTCTGTCATCAGGCTGTAACACCTCTGTCATCCGACTGTAACACCTCTGTCATCAGACTGTAACACCTCTGTCATCCGACTGTAACACCTCTGTCATCAGGCTGTAACACCTCTGTCATCAGGCTGTAACACCTCTGTCATCAGGCTGTAACACCTCTGTCATCAGGCTGTAACACCTCTGTCATCAGGCTGTAACACCTCTGTCATCAGGCTGTAACACCTCTGTCATCAGGCTGTAACACCTCTGTCATCAGGCTGTAACACCTCTGTCATCCGACTGTAACACCTCTGTCATCAGGCTGTAACACCTCTGTCATCAGGCTGTAACACCTCTGTCATCCGACTGTAACACCTCTGTCATCAGGCTGTAACACCTCTGTCATCAGACTGTAACACCTCTGTCATCAGGCTGTAACACCTCTGTCATCAAACTGTAACACCTCTGTCATCAGGCTGTAACACCTCTGTCATCCGACTGTAACACCTCTGTCATCAGGCTGCAACACCTCTGTCATCAAACTGTAACACCTCTGTCATCAGGCTGTAACACCTCTGTCATCAGACTGTAACACCTCTGTCATCAGGCTGTAACACCTCTGTCATCAGACTGTAACACCTCTGTCATCAGGCTGTAACACCTCTGTCATCAGGCTGTAACACCTCTGTCATCAGGCTGTAACACCTCTGTCATCAGGCTGTAACACCTCTGTCATCAGGCTGTAACACCTCTGTCATCAGACTGTAACACCTCTGTCATCCGACTGTAACACCTCTGTCATCAGGCTGTAACACCTCTGTCATCAGACTGTAACACCTCTGTCATCAGGCTGTAACACCTCTGTCATCCGACTGTAACACCTCTGTCATCCGACTGTAACACCTCTGTCATCCGACTGTAACACCTCTGTCATCCGACTGTAACACCTCTGTCATCAGGCTGCAACACCTCTGTCATCAGACTGTAACACCTCTGTCATCAGGCTGTAACACCTCTGTCATCCGGCTGTAACACCTCTGTCATC
Source organism: Salvelinus namaycush (assembly GCF_016432855.1). NCBI lineage: Eukaryota > Metazoa > Chordata > Actinopteri > Salmoniformes > Salmonidae > Salvelinus > Salvelinus namaycush. The sequence continues at coordinate 5,773,371 of NC_052345.1, forward strand.
CGACTGTAACACCTCTGTCATCCGACTGTAACACCTCTGTCATCAGGCTGTAACACCTCTGTCATCAGGCTGTAACACCTCTGTCATCAGGCTGTAACACCTCTGTCATCAGGCTGTAACACCTCTGTCATCAGGCTGTAACACCTCTGTCATCAGACTGTAACACCTCTGTCATCAGACTGTAACACCTCTGTCATCAGGCTGTAACACCTCTGTCATCAGGCTATAACACCTCTGTCATCAGGCTGTAATACCTCTGTCATCAAACTGTAACACCTCTGTCATCAGGCTGTAACACCTCTGTCATCAGGCTGCAACACCTCTGTCATCAGACTGTAACACCTCTGTCATCAGGCTGTAACACCTCTGTCATCAGGCTGTAACACCTCTGTCATCCGGCTGTAACACCTCTGTCATCCGACTGTAACACCTCTGTCATCCGACTGTAACACCTCTGTCATCAGGCTGTAACACCTCTGTCATCCGACTGTAACACCTCTGTCATCAGGCTGTAACACCTCTGTCATCAGGCTGTAACACCTCTGTCATCAGGCTGTAACACCTCTGTCATCCGACTGTAACACCTCTGTCATCCGACTGTAACACCTCTGTCATCAGGCTGTAACACCTCTGTCATCAAACTGTAACACCTCTGTCATCAGGCTGTAACACCTCTGTCATCCGACTGTAACACCTCTGTCATCCGACTGTAACACCTCTGTCATCAGGCTGTAACACCTCTGTCATCCGACTGTAACACCTCTGTCATCAGGCTGTAACACCTCTGTCATCAGGCTGTAACACCTCTGTCATCAGGCTGCAACACCTCTGTCATCAGGCTGTAACACCTCTGTCATCCGGCTGTAACACCTCTGTCATCCAACTGTAACACCTCTGTCATCAGGCTGTAACACCTCTGTCATCCGGCTGTAACACCTCTGTCATCCGACTGTAACACCTCCGTCATCAGGCTGTAACACCTCTGTCATCAGACTGTAACACCTCTGTCATCAGGCTGTAACACCTCTGTCATCAGGCTGTAACACCTCTGTCATCAGGCTGTAACACCTCTGTCATCAGGCTGTAACACCTCTGTCATCCGACTGTAACACCTCTGTCATCAGGCTGTAACACCTCTGTCATCCGACTGTAACACCTCTGTCATCAGGCTGTAACACCTCTGTCATCCGACTGTAACACCTCTGTCATCAGGCTGTAACACCTCTGTCATCAGGCTGTAACACCTCTGTCATCAGACTGTAACACCTCTGTCATCAGACTGTAACACCTCTGTCATCAGGCTGTAACACCTCTGTCATCAGGCTGTAACACCTCTGTCATCAGGCTGTAACACCTCTGTCATCAGGCTGTAACACCTCTGTCATCCGACTGTAACACCTCTGTCATCCGACTGTAACACCTCTGTCATCCGACTGTAACACCTCTGTCATCAGGCTGCAACACCTCTGTCATCAGACTGTAACACCTCTGTCATCAGGCTGTAACACCTCTGTCATCCGGCTGTAACACCTCTGTCATCCGGCTGTAACACCTCTGTCATCAGGCTGTAACACCTCTGTCATCAGGCTGTAACACCTCTGTCATCCGGCTGTAACACCTCTGTCATCCGGCTGTAACACCTCTGTCATCAGGCTGTAACACCTCTGTCATCAGGCTGTAACACCTCTGTCATCAGGCTGTAACACCTCTGTCATCAGGCTGTAACACCTCTGTCATCAGGCTGTAACACCTCTGTCATCAGACTGTAACACCTCTGTCATCAGACTGTAACACCTCTGTCATCAGGCTGTAACACCTCTGTCATCAGGCTATAACACCTCTGTCATCAGGCTGTAACACCTCTGTCATCCGACTGTAACACCTCTGTCATCAGGCTGTAACACCTCTGTCATCCGACTGTAACACCTCTGTCATCAGGCTGTAACACCTCTGTCATCAGACTGTAACACCTCTGTCATCAGGCTGTAACACCTCTGTCATCAGGCTGTAACACCTCTGTCATCAGGCTGTAACACCTCTGTCATCAGGCTGTAACACCTCTGTCATCAGGCTGTAACACCTCTGTCATCAGGCTGTAACACCTCTGTCATCCAACTGTAACACCTCTGTCATCCGACTGTAACACCTCTGTCATCAGGCTGTAACACCTCTGTCATCAGACTGTAACACCTCTGTCATCAGGCTGTAACACCTCTGTCATCAGACTGTAACACCTCTGTCATCAGGCTGTAACACCTCTGTCATCAGACTGTAACACCTCTGTCATCAGGCTGTAACACCTCTGTCATCAGGCTGTAACACCTCTGTCATCCAGCTGTAACACCTCTGTCATCCGGCTGTAACACCTCTGTCATCAGGCTGTAACACCTCTGTCATCAGGCTGTAACACCTCTGTCATCAGGCTGTAACACCTCTGTCATCAGGCTGTAACACCTCTGTCATCAGGCTGTAACACCTCTGTCATCAGACTGTAACACCTCTGTCATCAGCTGTACCACCTCTGTCATCAGGCTGTAACACCTCTGTCATCAGGCTGTAACACCTCTGTCATCAGGCTGTAACACCTCTGTCATCAGGCTGTAACACCTCTGTCATCAGACTGTAACACCTCTGTCATCAGGCTGTAACACCTCTGTCATCAGACTGTAACACCTCTGTCATCAGGCTGTAACACCTCTGTCATCAGGCTGTAACACCTCTGTCATCCGACTGTAACACCTCTGTCATCCGACTGTAACACCTCTGTCATCAGGCTGTAACACCTCTGTCATCAGACTGTAACACCTCTGTCATCAGGCTGTAACACCTCTGTCATCAAACTGTAACACCTCTGTCATCAGGCTGTAACACCTCTGTCATCCGACTGTAACACCTCTGTCATCAGGCTGTAACACCTCTGTCATCAGGCTGTAACACCTCTGTCATCCGGCTGTAACACCTCTGTCATCAGGCTGTAACACCTCTGTCATCAGACTGTAACACCTCTGTCATCAGGCTGTAACACCTCTGTCATCAGACTGTAACACCTCTGTCATCAGGCTGTAACACCTCTGTCATCAGACTGTAACACCTCTGTCATCAGGCTGTAACACCTCTGTCATCCGGCTGTAACACCTCTGTCATCCGACTGTAACACCTCTGTCATCAGGCTGTAACACCTCTGTCATCAGGCTGTAACACCTCTGTCATCAGGCTGTAACACCTCTGTCAGCCGACTGTAACACCTCTGGAACTACAGTACTAGCAACTACTACAAAAACATCAGGCTGTAACACCTCTGTCATCAAACTTTAACACCTCTGTCATCAGGCTGTAACACCTCTGTCATCAGACTGTAACACCTCTGTCATCAGGCTGTAACACCTCTGTCATCAGACTGTAACACCTCTGTCATCCAACTGTAACACCTCTGTCATCAGGCTGTAACACCTCTGTCATCAGACTGTAACACCTCTGTCATCAGGCTGTAACACCTCTGTCATCAAACTGTAACACCTCTGTCATCAAACTGTAACACCTCTGTCATCCGACTGTAACACCTCTGTCATCAGGCTGTAACACCTCTGTCATCAGGCTGTAACACCTCTGTCATCCGGCTGTAACACCTCTGTCATCAGGCTGTAACACCTCTGTCATCAGACTGTAACACCTCTGTCATCAGGCTGTAACACCTCTGTCATCCGACTGTAACACCTCTGTCATCAGGCTGTAACACCTCTGTCATCCGGCTGTAACACCTCTGTCATCCGACTGTAACACCTCTGTCATCAGGCTGTAACACCTCTGTCATCAGGCTGTAACACCTCTGTCATCAGGCTGTAACACCTCTGTCAGCCGACTGTAACACCTCTGGAACTACAGTACTAGCAACTACTACAAAAACATCAGGCTGTAACACCTCTGTCATCAAACTTTAACACCTCTGTCATCAGGCTGTAACACCTCTGTCATCAGACTGTAACACCTCTGTCATCAGGCTGTAACACCTCTGTCATCAGACTGTAACACCTCTGTCATCCGACTGTAACACCTCTGTCATCAGGCTGTAACACCTCTGTCATCAGACTGTAACACCTCTGTCATCAGGCTGTAACACCTCTGTCATCAAACTGTAACACCTCTGTCATCAAACTGTAACACCTCTGTCATCCGACTGTAACACCTCTGTCATCAGGCTGTAACACCTCTGTCATCAGGCTGTAACACCTCTGTCATCCGGCTGTAACACCTCTGTCATCAGGCTGTAACACCTCTGTCATCAGACTGTAACACCTCTGTCATCAGGCTGTAACACCTCTGTCATCCGACTGTAACACCTCTGTCATCAGGCTGTAACACCTCTGTCATCCGGCTGTAACACCTCTGTCATCCGACTGTAACACCTCTGTCATCAGGCTGTAACACCTCTGTCATCAGGCTGTAACACCTCTGTCATCAGGCTGTAACACCTCTGTCAGCCGACTGTAACACCTCTGGAACTACAGTACTAGCAACTACTACAAAAACACATTTTTTAAAAATTTATTTCACCTTTATTTAACCAGGTAGGCTAGTTGAGAACAAGTTCTCATTTGCAACTGCGACCTGGCCAAGATAAAGCATAGCAATTCAACACATACAACAACACAGAGTTACACATGGAATAAACAAAACATAGTCAATAATACAGTAGAACAAAAGAAAACAAAAATAGTGCAAATGAGGTAAGATAAGGGAGTTAAGGCAATAAATAGGCCATGGTGGCGAAGTAATTACTATATAGCAATTAAACACTGGAATGGTAGATGTGCAGAAGATGAATGTGCAAGTAGTGATACTAGGGTGCAAAGGAGCAAGATAAATAAATAAATACTGTATGGGGATGGGGTAGGTAGATAGATGGGCTGTTTACAGATGGGCTATGTACAGGTGCAGTGATCTGTGAGCTGCTCTGACAGCTGGTGCTTAAAGTTAGTGAGGGAGATATGAGTCTCCAGCTTCAGAGATTTTTGCAGTTCGTTCCAGTCATTGGCAGCAGAGAACTGGAAGGAAAGACGACCAAAGGAGGAATTGGCTTTGGGGGTGACCAGTGAGATATACCTGCTGGAGCGCGTGCTACGAGTGGGTGCTGCTATGGTGACCAGCGACCAGAGATAACGCGGGACTTTACCTAGCAGAGACTTGTAGATGACCTGGAGCCAGTGGGTTTGGCGACAAGTATGAAGCGGGGGCCAACCAACGAGAGCGTACAGATCGCAATGGTGGGTAGTGTATAGGGCTTTGGTGACAAAACGGATGGCACTGTGATAGACTGCATCCAGTTTTTTGAGTAGAGTGTTGGAGGCTATTTTATAGATGACATCGCCGAAGTCGAGGATCGGTAGGATGGTCAGTTTTACGAGGGTATGTTTGGCAGCATGAGTGAAGGATGCTTTGTTGCGAAATAGGAAGCCAATTCTAGATTTAATTTGGGATTGGAGATGTTTAATGTGAGTCTGGAAGGAGAGTTTACAGTCTAACCAGACACCTAGGTATTTGTAGTTGTCCACGTATTCTAAGTCAGAGCCGTCCAGAGTAGTGATGCTGGACGGGCGAGCAGGTGCTGGTAGTGATCGGTTGAATAGCATGCATTTAGTTTAACTTGCGTTTAAGAGCAGTTGGAGGCCACGGAAGGAGAGTTGTATGGCATTGAAACTTTACTTAGCTATAAATTATAAATTACTTAGCTATAATACGCTGACGGATCTCTTAGTCCATTATCAAATCTAAGTTTATTGATCGCGTACACAGATTTGCTGGTGTTATAGCGGTTGCAGTGAAGTGCTTATGTTACTAGCTCCAATGGTACAGTAGAATGTCTGGCAAACACAATACGAATACAGAAATAATTGAATAATCTACACAAGAGATCAGAACGAGTCCCACAATAGTCCTTTATTGATAGTCCAGAACATGTCTTAGATCAACATAGTGACCATTGCTTTATTTATACTAAAAGTTCCCTCCCTTTTCAGCCCCCCCCCCCCCCAGTCAGTGGTGGGAGTGGAGCGGTCTGGGTAGCCATTAATTATTCTGAGGATTCTAAGGCCGGAGTGTTGCCCCCGACAACAGCGACATCATCATCTAGGCCTCATGATCCGCCCACTTCACATCACTCTGACATTTTAACCGCCCCATTTAGCGAGAAAGCTTTTTGGTGGTTCAGTTAGGAGGGACCGTTTAAACTGGAGAGGCACACACATAGGAAACACACACACACTCCATCCCCCTGCAACCCCCCCCAGTCTGAGTAGCCCAATATATCTCTCTAATTCCATCAACCACCCATGGCCCAGTCCGGTATCGCCATAGCCTAATCCCCAAATCAATCTCTTGGTCAGGAACTATGGGAGCTCTTTCCTCCCTAAGAACCAGGATGAACCAGGATGGATGTAACCCTGGTACCCAGAGCGCTGAACAATAAGAGCTCAGCCCAGACAGGGAGAGTGCAGACCAGGGATCTTCCCCATAGCCCCCATAGCCAAAACTAGGTTTCCCATTCACTGTTAGCCAGTTAGCCTGTTAGCCTGTTAGGTTCAGACAATGAAGGAATGAAGGGGGCTGTATTGCAGTGAGTGACAGGGCCAATGGAGAGATGAAAGGGGGCTGTTTGCTCTACTTCTCTATTGCAGTGAGTGACGGGCCAATGCAGATTCAGCCAAGGCTTATAGATATAGACAGAAGGGAGGGTTCCCTCTCTCTCCCTCTCCTCCATTGAGCATCTGTGCTTTATTAAAAGAAGCCCCCTATTCATCCCTTTTAGTGTCCTCGTCTCAGAATGGTGATTTCACGTGCATTGTGGTGATCATCCTAACCTCCCGGTCATCATCTCTGCCTGCTGATATTTTACTCCAGGGGATTTGAAAGGCCCTGGTCAAAAGCAGTACACTACATAAAGAATAGGGTGCCATTAAGGACAAAGCCTAATATTCTTTAGTCCCTCATTTCTATGGGGGGTTTTACACTCTGACATTGGGAGGATTTGTATCCTTTTTTCATTCCTTCCTTCTTTTTTGATCCGTTCTGTGCCTCCGCTTGGACATTAAAATGAGTTGTGACCGTTGGCAGTTGAGTTGTTTATTTTGTCTATACAGAATAGTCGATATTCAGAATGAAACCCAATAAAAACCCATTGATGTCAGTTGTCAGTTAGTGGACTTTGCTGAAAACAACTTTACGGAGAATTATTGCCCTGCCTGAACAATTCAAACCTTATCCCTCCTTCAAGGACAACCAGTCAGTCAGTCAGTCATTTTGGTCCCAAGTCTTGAGACGGGACAATAAGCTATGTGAACTATTCTACAGAATCAATCAACGAGGGCAAAGACACACAGGGCCTCGTTGTGTGATTGAGAGAGAGGGAGTGGGAGAGAGAGACAGAGCGAAAGAAAGAGAAAGAAAAGAGAGAAAAGTTGATATTTCATACTGGGCAACAGCTGCAGGAGAGTAGAGAGGCCACAGCCTCAAACTGAAACACATTCTAGGTCCCTTCAGACGGTGAAGTGACTATTTGCATTGACTGCTCAATAAGTTCCAGTATTTTCACCCTGAGGGGAAGAGAGAGAGGAGGAGAAGAGAGAGGGGAGAAGAGAGAGAGGGGAAGAGAGAGGGGTAGAGATAGAGAGGAGAAGAGAGAGAGAAGAGAGAGGGGAAGAGAGAGAGGAGAAGAGAGAGAGGAGAAGAGAGGAGAAGAGAGAGAGGGGAAGAGGGAGAGGGGAAGAGAGAGAGGAGAAGAGAGAGGAGAAGAGAGAGGAGAAGAGAGAGAGGAGAAGAGAGAGGGGAAGAGAGAGAGGGGAAGAGAGAGAGGGGAAGAGAGAGAGGAGAAGAGAGAGAGGAAGAGAGAGAGGGGAAGAGAGAGAGGAGAAGAGAGAGAGGAGAAGAGAGAGGGGAAGAGAGAGAGGGGAAGAGAGAGGAGAAGAGAGAGAGAGGAGAAGAGAGAGGGGAAGAGAGAGAGGAGAAGAGAGAGAGGAGAATAGAGAGGGGAAGAGAGAGAGGGGAAGAGAGAGAAGAGAAGAGAGAGAGAAACATACAGACAAAGACAGAGAGAAATAGACGGTGAGAGAGAAGTAGAAAGAGAGAGAGAGAAGGAGACAGGAATATAGAGCCAAGACCTAAACTCCCTCTGTCTCACCTCCCCCTCTCCTCTCCAAATAATCCCTCCTTCTCCCTCTCTTCTCCCTCACTGGGCAGCCAGGCATGCTGGCTGGCTGGCTGGGGGAGTCGACTAGAGGGGGTGTGTGTGAAGCAGGGAGAAGGGGGGCGCCAGACCCCAGACAAAGGGTGCAGATGGCTACTCCTCCACAGTTTTTGTAGTCAGGGGTACGTAACAGACGCCTGTGAAGGGAGCATGCCCTCCTATGGAGTTCATTTCAGTCCCCCGTTGAAAGGCTTGGTGGAGACGGGTGCTTAGAGAGCTGAGCCACCCCCCCCCCAACACACCCCTGCCTTACTGCGGTCACCTGACCCCCTGACCCGACCAACCCCCCCACTCACTGGCCCACCACCTACGACCTCTAGGAGGTTACATGTACAGAAATTAACAAGGGAAGGTGTTGGATGGAGAGAAAGAGAAAGAAAGTGGACTTACGTGCCTATCTTGAAAGTATTGTTTAGTAATGTCATTAGGATGATTCAAGGACATTGCTGTTGCATGCCTTAACTGTTAAAGGTTCCACCTGACCCACAGAACTCACTGTACTGTTATGGCACCTTCCCCCAGTGTACTTTCAGAAGAATGTGTTCTTGTAATATTTGTGCTTGTCGGTCAGGCCTGGATAAGAGTACCAAATACCAAATACCAAATAACAAATACCTAAATGACCATTATGAATGTTGCAATAATGTTTGTAAAATGGGTAGTTGGATCCTGGATGCTGATTGTACGAGCAGCGTTCCAAGCCGTGCTGTATAATTAATGATTATGAATGTTGTGATAATGTTTACGATAAACACGCCAACGTACATCTTTTAGTTTCGTAACACAACATGTACTTGAACAACAGTGCAGGATTCAATAAGGGATCATCTCTAGATGATTACAGATAATACATAAGGAAGATACAGGTAACTGCCTCTCAGTGCTTGAGGCGACACTACAGACACCCTGGTTCGAATCCAGGCTGTACCACAGCCGGCCATGATTGGGAGCCGCATAGGGCGGCGCACAATTGGCCCAGCGTCATCCGGGTTTGGCCGGGGTAGGCCGTCAGTAAATAAGAATTTGTTCTTAACTGACTTGCCTAGTTAAATAAAGGTTAAATACAATTATATATTTTTTTAAAGCCAAAATAATGGAAACACTTGAGTAAACGAGGGATACAAAGTATATTTAAAGCAGGGCTTCCACACAGGTGTGGATCCTGAGTTAATTAAGCAATTAATATCCCATCATGCTTAGGGTCATGTAATGGGCAGGCCCTTATTTTGGCTACCATGGCTATGCCCCCATGGGATGACAATGCCCCATCCACAGGGCACGAGTGAAAGGAGTGGAGGAGGGAGAGAGATGGTGGGGGAAGAGAAAGTCGGGGAGGAAGAGAAAGCATGTGTGCTTGGGTATGTATGTTGGGGGGGGGGGGGGGGGGGGGGGGGGGGGAGAGAGAGAGAGAGAGAGAGAGAGAGAGAGAGAGAGAGAGAGAGAGAGAGAGAGAAAACATGTAGTCATGTGTATGTATGAGTGAGTGTCAAATCCAATCAAATCAAAGTTTATTGGTCACGTACACAACTTAACAAATGTTATAGCTGGTGCAGTGAAATGCTTATGTTGCACCTAACAATGCAGTAAAATGTCCACAAAAAAAGTAAAAAGTAAAAAGACAAATAAATCAAGAAATGTCGTAACGAATCCAATTGACAACCCAAATAGCACTGTAACTGTGATCCAGATCCTCTATACATACTGTGTGTGTGTGTCACCAACCGGCCTGTGAAAAGAGGTCATTGCAGCCGCAGGGGACTAAGTGGAGGGGGCTAGGAAGGAGGTACGTGATCACGACAAAGGCTTTAATGGAGACGGCACCATGTCTTTTCTCTCTCTCTCCTTTCTCTGTTTCCCTCCCTTTCTCTTTCTCTCCCACCCCCTCAGCCTCTCACCCCCTCAACCTGTGGGGGGGGGATACAGACCTCACCCTCCTGACACAGTGATGGTGCCTCATCCGTAGAGGTCAGTAAGGTATGACCCCTGTACTGTGAGTTCTGTCTCCAGGGTGTTCCGTCTCATTGTACTGCCTATCTCCACAGTGGCAGGCTAATGGGAGGATAGATTTCTACTAAGTGACACTGATTAATGGCTTGGAATCCTTCTTGTCTCTGTCTTGCTGTCATGTCTATCTGTCCACTAGTTGAGCTGGCCACACGCACCACATGTATATCCCCAAAACATATTAGGAGCTTTTACCAATGAAGAATGCTATTTTGTTTCTTTTCCTTCGCCACAATTGTATTCACATCTAATAGCACATAGTACAGTATTATTAGTTATGTACAGACAGACAGACAGACAGACAGACAGACAGACAGACAGACAGACAGACAGACAGACAGACAGACAGACAGACAGACAGACAGACAGACAGAGGATGGAATCTTTTAGGCTGTCCTGGTTTGTCTTTTGTCTCCATTTTCCCTCTGTCTCCTTTACCTCTACCCCCGCCCAACACCATGTCTTGCTCTCTCAATTCAATTTGAATTCAATTCAATTTAAGGGCTTTATTGTCATGGGAAACATATGTTAACATCGCCAAAGCAAGTGAAGTAAATAATAAACAAAAGTGAAATAAACAATAAAAAATAACAGTAAACATTACACTCACAAAAGTTCCAAATAGTTCAAGTACAAAATGGAAAATAAATAAATATTGGTTGTATTTACAATGGTGTTTGTTCTTCACTGGTTGCCCTTTTCTTGTGGCAACAGGTCACAAATCTTGCTGCTGTGATGACACACTGTGGTAACTCCCAGTAGATATGGGTGTTTATCAAAATTGGGTTTGTTTTCAAATTATTTGTGGGTCTGTGTAATCTGGGGGAAATATGTGTCTCTAATATGGTCATACATTTGGCAGGAGGTTAGGAAGTGCAGCTCAGTTTCCACCTCATTTTGTGGGCAGTGTGCAATATAGCCTGTCTTCTCTTGAGAGCCAGGTCTGCCACCAGCGGCCTTTCTCAATAGCAAGGCTATGCTCACTGAGTCTACATAGTCAAAGCTTCCTTAAGTTTGGGTCAGTCAGTGGTCAGGTACTGTGTACTCTCTGTTTAGGGCCAAATAACAGTCTAGTTTGCTCAGTTTTTTTGTTAATTCTTTCCAATGTGTCAAGTAATTATCTTTTTGTTTTCTCATGATTTGGTTGGGTCTAATTGTGTTGCTCTGTGCGATCTGTTTGTGAACAGAGCACCAGGTCCAGCTTGCTTAGGGGACTCTTCTCCAGGTTCATCTCTCTGTAGGTGATGGCTTTGTTATGGAAGGTTTGGGAATCACTTCCTTTTAGGAGGTTGTAGAATTTAACGTCTCTTTTCTGGATTTTGAAAATTAGTGGGTATCGGCCTAATTCTGCTCTGCATGCATTATTTGGTGTTTTACATTGTACACGGAGGATATCTTGTTGTCCCTCTCTGTTTCTCTCTCTCCTTTCTTTCTTTCTTTCTTTCTTTCTTTGTCTTTCTCTCTCTCTGTTTTCCTCTTTTCCCACCTATCTGCTCCTCCTCTCCGCCTCCCCCTGGCAGCCCCACAACCTGATATTAAAAAGGGATTAGGGCACTCTGAAAACAACATGGGTAATTTCCTGTTGGAGAGAACTCAACTAAACTCTCTCTCCTCGCTCTTTCACTTCCTCCTTTCGCTCTCTCTTTCTCTCTCTCCGCCCAGACAGCCGGGCCTGTAGAGATTTGGAGGGAGACGATGGAGGGGTGGGATGGGGAGGGAGGAAATGTAAGTGTGACTCCCCAGAGACTCTCCTTCTGTCAGGGTGAGAAAGGAGAGGATAGGAGGGGTGAGAGGATTCTTCCTGTATCCGTTCTCCCTCTCCTATTCTCCTCTATTCAGAACCTTTACTGATGAGGGATACATCTGTACTGAGACCCTCCCTGACTCGACACACACACACACACACACACACACACACACACACACACACACACACACACACACACACACACACACACACACACACACACACACACACACACACACACACACACACACACACACACACATCCCCCACCTCTCCTACTCACACATCCCCACATATCCTCGCACTCGCTGCCAAACATCCACTGTCACATGTGTCCATTGTGAAGAAATGTTGCTGAAGACACTGGAGATCAGGGCAGAGAAGGGAGTTTGCGTGACCAGGGCTGGGAGGAGAGCAGAGCAGGACAGGGCAGAACAGGCCAGAGCAGAACAGGGCAGAACAGAGCAGGACAGGACAGAGCAGGACAGGGCAGAGCAGGACAGGGCAGAACAGGCCAGAGCAGGACAGGGCAGAACAGAGCAGGACAGGACAGAGCAGGACAGGGCAGAGCAGGACAGGGCAGAGCAGGACAGGGCAGAACAGGCCAGAGCAGGACAGGACAGAGCAGGACAGGGCAGAGCAGGACAGGGCAGAACAGAACAGGACAGAGCAGAACAGGGCAGAGCAGGACAGGACAGGACAGGACAGGACAGGACAGGGTAGGACAGGGTAGGACAGAGCAGGACAGAACAGGACAGAACAGGACAGGACAGAGCAGGACAGGACAGAGCAGGACAGGACAGAGCAGGACAGGACAGGACAGAGCAGGACAGGACAGAGCAGGACAGGACAGGACAGGGTAGGACAGAGCAGGACAGGACAGAGCAGGACAGGACAGGACAGAGCAGGACAGGACAGGACAGAGCAGGACAGGGTAGGACAGAGCAGGACAGGACAGGACAGGACAGAGCAGGACAGGACAGGACAGAGCAGGACAGAGCAGGACAGGACAGAGCAGGACAGGACAGGACAGAGCAGGACAGAGCAGGACAGGACAGGACAGGACAGAGCAGGACAGGACAGAGCAGGACAGGACAGAGCAGGACAGGACAGGACAGAGCAGGACAGGGCAGGACAGAGCAGGACAGGACAGGACAGGACAGAACAGGACAAGACAGGACAGGACAGAACAGGACAAGACAGGACAGGACAGAACAGAACAGGACAGGACAGGACAGGACAGAACAGGACAGGACAGGACAGGACAGAGCAGGACAGGACAGAGCAGGACAGGACAGAGCAGGACAGGACAGGACAGGACAGAGCAGGACAGGACAGGACAGAGCAGGACAGGACAGAGCAGGACAGGACAGGACAGGACAGGACAGAGCAGGACAGGACAGGACAGAGCAGGACAGGACAGAGCAGGACAGGACAGGACAGAACAGGACAGGACAGGACAGAACAGGACAGGACAGAGCAGGACAGGACAGGACAGCGCAGGACAGGACAGAGCAGGACAGGACAGAGCAGGACAGGACAGGACAGAGCAGGACAGGACAGAGCAGGACAGGACAGGACAGAGCAGGACAGGACAGGACAGAGCAGGACAGGACAGGGTAGGACAGAGCAGGACAGGACAGAGCAGGACAGAGCAGGACAGGACAGAGCAGGACAGGACAGGACAGAGCAGGACAGGGCAGAGCAGGACAGGACAGAGCAGGACAGGACAGGACAGAGCAGGACAGGACAGAGCAGGACAGGACAGGACAGAGCAGGACAGGGTAGGACAGAGCAGGACAGGACAGGACAGGACAGAGCAGGACAGAGCAGGACAGGACAGGACAGAGCAGGACAGGACAGGGTAGGACAGAGCAGGACAGGACAGGACAGGACAGAGCAGGACAGGACAGGACAGAGCAGGACAGGACAGGACAGGACAGAGCAGGACAGAGCAGGACAGGACAGGACAGAGCAGGACAGGACAGGACAGAGCAGGACAGGACAGGACAGAGCAGGACAGAGCAGGACAGGACAGGACAGAGCAGGGCAGGCATTGGGTCCAGCAGTCCATGACCTTTTCACAATTGCATACTCCTTGCGTCATCTCTCCTCGTTTCCTTCTCAAAACCCATTGGACGAGAAGGTCGGAGGGGAGGGACCTTTGGCTTTCTCATCCAATGGGTTTTGAGAAAGAGACGAGAAAAGAGGATGCGAGGAATATGCAATTGAGTGCCATCTGGTCTTCTGGCCCAACCCAGCTCAACCTAACTCAACATAACTAACCCAGTCTGGTTAAGCACAATATCGCATGACATCATACTGAGCCATCTGAGTCAATATTCGAGTGTGTGTCTGAGTCAATAAGAGATTATAAACTGGGTGGTTTGAACCATGAATGCTGATTGGCTGACAGCCGTGGTATATCACACCGTATACCACGGGTATGACAAAACACGTGTTTTTCCTGCTCTAATTACGTTGGTAACCAGTTTATAATAGCAATAAGGCATCTCGGGTTTGTGGTATATGGCCAATATACCACGGCTAAGGGCTGTGTCCAGGCACTCCGCTTTGCGTTGTGCGTAAGAACAGCCCTTAGCCGTGGTATATTGGCCATATACCACACCCCCTCGGGCCTTATTGCTTAAATAACATTATGTCATTGTGGTTAGGGGGAATCCATGCCAGTGACTCCTCTCACACTCTACTTCATTTATATATTTCATCACAATGGTAGTGGAGCTTCTTTTTATTCTATATCTAGACTAGCTAGTCGTCAAATGCAGAAGCATTAAACAGAGCCACAGTTAGCCTGTTCAGAGCTGTAAGGAAACAGAATTTGCATCCCAAATGGCACCCTATTCCCTATATAGTGCACTACGTTTGACCAGGGCACAGTGCACTACAAAGAGAATAGGGTGCCATTTGGGACACAACAGAATCATCAGAGGAACCACTCAACCATCTATAAACACAGGACACAGGCTGACAGAGAGAGAGAGAAAGCATCTGTCTGTACAGTCTCATCTAGGAGGTGTTTTTATATTTCTGAACATGCACAGTTACACGGCATTAAGCAGCGGCAACGCAGACAGGGCACGGGGTTGGTGGAGGGTGTTGAGCGATGGGTGGAGAGAAGGGGGTGAGAGGTAGACAGAGGGGGTAGAGACATAGGGGAGAGGATAGAGGTTGGGGAAAGAGAGGATAGAGAGAGAGGTGAGGGGATATAGTGAGAGGGGTTATTGAGTGGGTAGAGAGGGGTGGGAGGATACAGAGAGAGATACAGAGAGGGTAGAGAGAAGGGACTGGATACTAGAGAGGGATAGAGGGGGGAGAGAGAGGGGACCGGATTCTAGAGAGGGATAGAGGGGGTAGAGAGAGGGTACGAGGGGGTAGAGAGAGGGGACCGGATACTAGAGAGGGATAGAGAGAGGGGACAAGGGGGTAGAGAGAAGGGACCAGATACTAGGGAGGGATGGGGGGGTAGAGAGAGGTGACTGGATACTAGGGAAGGATAGAGGGGGTAGAGAGAGTGAGGGGTTAGAGAGAGGAGGCAAGGGGGGAGAGAGAGGTGAGGGGATATAGTGAGAGGGGTTATTGAGTGGGTAGAGAGGGGTGCGAGGATACAGAGAGAGATACAGAGAGGGTAGAGAGAAGGGACCGGATACTAGAGAGGGATAGAGGGGGGAGAGAGAGGGGACCGGATTCTAGAGAGGGATAGAGGGGGTAGAGAGAGGGTACGAGGGGGTAGAGAGAGGGGACCGGATACTAGAGAGGGATAGAGAGAGGGGACAAGGGGGTAGAGAGAAGGGACCAGATACTAGGGAGGGATGGGGGGGTAGAGAGAGGTGACTGGATACTAGGGAAGGATAGAGGGGTTAGAGAGAGTGAGGGGTTAGAGAGAGGAGGCAAGGGGGGAGAGAGGGGGCGAGGGGATGGGGGAGAAAGGGTGAGGAGGTAGAGAGAGAGAGGGCGAGGGGGTAGAGAGAGGGGGCGAGAGGGTAGAGAGAGGGGGCGAGGTGGTAGAGACAGGGGGCGAGGGGGTAGAGAGAGGGGGCAAGGGGTGTCCTGTAGAGAGGGGATAGAGAACTGGGAACGGGGGTACAGGGGGGTGGGGGTGAGAGGCAGTGCCCCTGTTCTGTTCTCCAGACGGAGTCGTGCTGTGAGTGTCACAACCATGAGCCGGGGCTCATCCAGATGGATGCACAGCCAGGGGGAGTCGACATGATACACACTCACACACACAGTTCTACATACATTTTTGTGGCTGAATTTTTGGACTGCCACCCCTTCCCCCCATGAAACAGACCCCCCATGACACGGGTTAGCATTAACATAGTAGCATCTACAGAAGGCCAGGCACCACTCAGATGAATATGGAGGAACAAGGGACCACTAAACAAGATGCTTCTACTGAATAGACCCCTCCCCCATGACATGGTGACACGTGCTAGCAAAGTATCCCCATTCATAACATCTATAGTGTGGACTACAGTAGACCCTTAACAGCTTCCCCCAATAGACCCCCCATGACAGGGACTAGTAGGCTAGCCCCCCCCCTCCCCATATGCTACTGTATGACTATGTGGAACTGGTCAACAGAGGCCATTGTTTGGGTGCTACCCTCAACAGACACCACGGCACCGTGACCCCCTCCCGGTTCCCTCATCGAGTGTCAGTGTGTCCAGTGTAGTGGGCAGTAATATTTGATATGCGTATATATCAGTGGAGGCTGCTGAGGGGAGGACGGTGAATAACAATGGCTGGAACGGAGTGAATGGAATGGCATCAACCCACGTGGTTTAATGTATCTGATACCATTCCTCCTATTCTACTCCAGCCATTACCACGAGCCCGCCTCCCTAATTAAGGTGCCACCAACCTCCTGTGGCATATATACCTCACATGCAGCTCATAACAAGCCTAAGCAATGTTAATCTCACTCCATAAAGATCATTAAAATATACAAGCAAGCATTAGGCAATGAGTTGACGTTGACAAGCAGGAATTGGTCTGAGAATTGTACACTACACAAGTGTTAGCTGAGGGGTTGAATGAACTACGGACATCACAGCATCAGACCTCTTGACTTGTTCGCCTTTAATGTTCAGTGCAGGAAAGTCTACATTTACTCAACAAAGTGCCATTATCAAATCACATTCATTAACGTCAGGGTCAGAGTTCAATGCAATGATTTCTGTAGACAAATCACAGAAGCAAACGCAACACTTAAGGGAAGCGGGTGAGAGGAGAAGAGAACGGGTAATATTGCTGTACTCCACTAACTCTTAGCCTCTCTCCCCTCCCCCACACACACTCCCAGTCAGATTTAGGAAGCACATAACGTCATGGTGAGTTGCTTTTATATTTCATATTTTATGAAAGGACACAGGCCGCCGAGCAACTCCACTAACAGTCCCATGTTTACCGTGCAATAAAGTCTGCATTTTGTGTCAACACTGTGCACTGTAGTTGGTTAACATCGGCATGAAATGAACTCTTGGATTGATTCGGTTCAGTTCCAGTTCTAGAAGGTTTGGCAGAATCACGACTCTTTGGAGGTGATGCGTTCACATTACATTTGTGATAGATACACATACAATTAGGCGAGTCATAAAAGAAATATCATGGTGGGTCGCAGTCAAGTCAGTAGTTTAGGTCCCAGTCAAGTCAGTAGTTTAGGTCCCAGTCAAGTCAGTAGTTTAGGTCCCAGTCAAGTCAATAGTTTAGGTCCCAGTCAAGTCAGTAGTTTAGGTCCCAGTCAAGTCAGTAGTTTAGGTCCCAGTCAAGTCAATAGTTTAGGTCCCAGTCAAGTCAGTAGTTTAGGTCCCAGTCAAGTCAATAGTTTAGGTCCCAGTCAAGTCAGTAGTTTAGGTCCCAGTCAAGTCAATAGTTTAGGTCCCAGTCAAGTCAATAGTTTAGGTCCCAGTCAAGTCAGTAGTTTAGGTCCCAGTCAAGTCAATAGTTTAGGTCCCAGTCAAGTCAATAGTTTAGGTCCCAGTCAAGTCAGTAGTTTAGGTCCCAGTCAAGTCAATAGTTTAGGTCCCAGTCAAGTCAGTAGTTTAGGTCCCAGTCAAGTCAATAGTTTAGGTCCCAGTCAAGTCAGTAGTTTAGGTCCCAGTCAAGTCAATAGTTTAGGTCCCAGTCAAGTCAGTAGTTTAGGTCCCAGTCAAGTTACTAGTTTAGGTCCCAGTCAAGTTACTAGTTTAGGTCCCAGTCAAGTTACTAGTTTAGGTCCCAGTCAAGTCAATAGTTTAGGTCCTTCTTTTCAAGATGTCCTATCTGTGCCTTTGCTAGCGTCACACTCCTCCTCTTTCACACACAGCCAAGCAAGCAAAACAAACAAACATACATGCAGCCATATGTAAGTTATCCTGTGCATTATCAATACATACATACATATATATATTACAAAATATAATGTCACCCTCTCTGTGCTATATAATGGTTGGTTGATTTGAAACTTAATATTTGTTCAGTAGCTTCTCCATCACCTCCAATACGTCTCAGTATAATGTCTGGACATATGCTTCTGGCCTCCAGGTTTTACACTGAAGGTGATTTTGCATAATTTGACAGTTTTTCATCTTTCATATGGACTATGTTCTCTATATATCATTGAAACCTGCATAGTACGTGTGTATACTGGTTTTGTATGTACAGGATAATATCAGTACACCGAGAAACAACTTTCAAAAACCCTACAATATATTTGATTGCGTCCCCGTGTGCACACTAGATCTTTTCATTTATGAGTTAAACTTAAAATGATTGTGGATGGATTATGTTCAACATAAAGACAGACAGTTGGAAGAATGATACGAATGTTCATGAACGTGGATTGTAGGTGATTACGGGGTGATTTCCGCGCCAAAATAAATTGAATCGGAATTCAATTTCTTTTGGCACTAAAATGACTCCATAAAAGGAGTCCGCCACTTCAATCAGTTTAACAAGACATGGAAATGAAAAATAAAGCTCCCGTTTCTTAAAATACAGTTTTATTTTGTGAATTTACACTGATTAGCAACACATCTGAAAGCAACTCCATTATAGAAGAACCATTTCTAATAGGATTTTTGTTCACAGGTCACAGGGAGGGAGGGCGTGGCTCATTACTTCCATGCTAAAGCGATCCTTTCTTTTTTTATAAACAGAAACAAAATGGTGGACAGAGGCATTAGTTAGTAAAACAAAGGTGCAAATGGTCGGTAGATGGGAGAGAAAAGTAAATAAAAGAACACAAATGCAAATTCAATTAATCTGAGAGCGGTTTGTAAATGCTCGTACTGTAAATGGTTAATAAGGAAGGAGAAACCTAGTACTTGGTAAACGGAAAAAACTGAACTGAAAATCTGTCTGATATAAATGGAAAGATGAAAAATAAGAACTGTGTCAAAAAGGAGAAATGGTATGAAAAAAAAAGGGTACAATTGTGAGTAATTCTAAAAACATGGTGTGTTGATGTCATAGTTCTCCCTAAAACCCCACCCCACACATACACTTTTACATTTTCTAAAACTCACACACCTCAGCCCTTTTTCCAGCTGTTCATGTAACTGTGAGACAGATGATAGGGCTATTTACACAGCTAAAGATGTGCCCTTCTCCTTCCCTCCTTTCATCCCTCTCTCCTTCTCTCGCTCCATCCCACTCTCCTTCTCTCGCTCCATCCCCCTCTCCTTCTCTCGCTCCATCCCCCTCTCCTCTCGCTCCATCCCACTCTCCTTCACTCCTTTCATCCCTCTCTCAATGTTCCAAATCCAATAGTTCACATTGCTAGCTGGGATATTGGTACATCTGTATATTAACTGTATTACTCTGTGTCTATATGCCACTTAGTCATCACTCTTCCATGATTTATATCTTCTAGAGAAATAACACGAGTTCCAGTTTCCACAACCGACAACGTCGTGAAAGGAGCTGTTGAGATGCAAATAAAGAGAGAAACTAAAAAGAGAGGCTAGAGGCTACGCAAACAACGTCTAGACAACTATGAGCTGTCAAAGTGGTCTTATGAGCAGTCATAGGCATGACATAAGGGTGACTTAGGCCTAATGACAATCCAGGGAGCACTCTTGCTAAATTTGACGCCCGGGTGCGGGCAGGATAAGATTCTCAACCCTTGTCTCATGATTTAAAATATAGGAGAAAAATATAGTATAAGGCTTAAAAAAAAGTCACACACAAAATACACACCATAGCAACAACGGCGCCAGTTCCACGCTCAAGGCCCATGATTTTATAACTGAAGATACTTTTTGTATATTGGGACCTGTTTTATTTATTTTCTGGTTTTTAACTGAGAAATCATATTTTTTCAAGCGTGACACAAATCTATATATTTTTCTTCTGAAACAACTCTCCACAACCTAAAGTGTATCTTCCGTACTCTGCTCCTGCTATCTACTTTCTTGCTTCTATAGATTCTATTGGTTCTCTGCTTCTAGAATCTCCTTCATAGTAGAAACCACCTGCAACTACATTGTGTTAAGAGTCCTACCACAGTAAAAGTGCAGCACAATAAAATACAAAATATATAGTTAAAAATCTATACCCAACATATCCAGTTTACATATATCTCAGTTATATAGTCTTTTTGTAATCTGAACAAGAATATAATTTGAGAGAAACCTGCAGGCAACACTAGAGCAACGTAGTCAGACATATAAATTCAGATTCTTGCAAAAACATGCGTAACATCTTGTATTTCTCTGTAAAAGTATAGAAATGAGCACAAAACTGAGTGAGATGACTACTACCAAACTGTGTTCAATTAAAAAAACTAAAATGTAATCTTATTTATTGAGATGACATGTTTTTATGATCTAAATGAGATTAAAAAGTATATAAATGATGATTCGTCACTAAAACGTGATTGTTTTTTTACTCCTTTTAGTTTGGCAAAATAAAAATGAAATTATTAAGAGGACAATAAAAAATGAGATGTGAGTTTAGAGTGAATCAACAGCGGTGAACAACTGAGATGAAGGTCGGAGGTCGACTAGAAGAGAGCTAGGTAATGTAAATATAGATTCACTTTTAACAGAAGGTGAGAGGAGGAGGAGGAAGAGGAGCAACAAAAAGAGGGATGAAAGAGAAAAACGAAGCGAGAGGCAGAGAGAGAAAGAGAAAACAAGAAGCAGGAGTGAAAGAAAGAAAAGGTGTAAATTTAAAGCCATCTCAAACCAGCTTTCCAGTCGGACTATTACTTTGTGGCCTCTGATTTCAGTCCTCTATGTATTGAAGAAGCAGACCTCATATGAGAAGAAAATCTAAGCGAAAAGAACATGGTGGTTGTTATGGTTACAATAAGGGCGTAAAGCGTTTCCGTACGCTAGCTAGTCACCATATTGTGCAGTTTAATAATACCACTGATGCATATCTAGACCCGCCAGTGTTGGCTGGAGATTATGAAGCAAGGAATACGATTGGCTGTTTCTAATTCCATAATCAACCATTAGCCAATGGCAGAGAAGAAATGACATAATCAGCCAATGGCAGTGAATATTGAACATGGGGGAGGAGTCAGTTTTCCAGAATCAGTTGTTGCAGCTTTATCATTTTAATCCTCGCCTTCCCAAATCAATAAGCCTTCACTTCCAGGCAGAGGAAGAGAATCCTCAACTCAATTCATCACTTTTCGCGCAAGTCTAAAAAATGTTAACTTAAAAGAACAATTTGTTAAAAAACACAATTAAAATAAAATATATTTATTTTAAATGACAAGAGGACACTGACAAAAACAAAAATAAAAACATACAAAAAAATAGGGGTCCCCTCTCTTCTTAAACTGTATATAGGCTTTAATATCACTCCCTCCATCTCTCTTTCTCTAGACCTCCATTTTCTCTTTCTTTTTGTTCTTCTTGAGGAAGGAGGGAGTGCGGAACTTCTTCTTCTTCTTGTTGGGGGACTTGGAGGGCGAGCTCTCGGGGGACAGGGCGGAGTCTTCGATCTTCTCGCCGGTGCGGACCTTGACCTCAATGCTCTCCACGCTGGTGGTCAGCTGACTGACCCGTTTGCTCAGCTCGTCATTCACCTCATGGTCGCCGCCGTCCTTGCCGTTCTGCATCGTGTGGTTCTCTGGAAAGAGCAGGGGACAGGGGTCAGAGGTCAGACAGGGTAGACCACCACCAACCACAACAACAATAAAGCTGATTCTGTGTCTGCTACAGACCTGTATACTATGTTGTTTGACCACAAAATATGTTCAGGTGCTACTACGAATAACTTTTCCAAATTCCCAGGTTTTCCAGAAATCCTGGTTGGAAGACACTGGAATCAGGAAGGAATAACCAGGGAATCAGGAAGGAATAACCAGGGAATCAGGAAGGAATAACCAGGGAACCAGGAAGGAATAACCAGGGAACCAGGAAGGAATAACCAGGGAATCAGGAAGGAATAACCAGGGAATCAGGAAGGAATAACCAGGGAATCAGGAAGGAATAACCAGGGAATCAGGAAGGAATAACCAGGGAATCAGGAAGGAATAACCAGGGAATCAGGAAGGAATAACCAGGGAACCAGGAAGGAATAACCAGGGAATCAGGAAGGAATAACCAGGGAATCTGGGAATCCTCCAACCGGGATTTCTGTAAAACCTGGGAATTTGGGGGAAATTGCAACCCTCGGTGCCTAATTTACCAGGAACCAAGAGCAACCTTGGAGAGGGTGTCAACTGATGTCACCTACCCTCTCTGAAATCTGTCAGTACAGCTGGTGCCTGTTAACTAATCAACACAAGTTCAATGATCACCCTTTTCAATAGAGTGCATTTCACAGCCAATGTTAATGTGACCGTGACTATGTACTGTACAGGGATCCAGTTACCACACCAAGAGTGTTCTTACAAGCACTGTTCTACCACAAGAGAATTTCAATGTACTACAATGAACCAAAGCGTGACATCACAAGAGGTTGCTGAGCAACAATCGACCCGACTTGGCCCCCACAGGAGAAGAACTGGTTGACTTAAGTCAAAAACGGTGTCACGAATTGTGTCACACGCACACACACACACACGGAGCAGTTTGCTGTGGGGAGCTGTGTTGATGGCTACTCTAGTGTTCTGTAGTTACGTGGTGTTGGTGTTTGTTGTTCAAAGGGACAGGAAGTAGTTACTACAGGAAGTAAAACTGAGTCATTGTTAATGATTAAGAGGAAGAAAGACCCTATAGAATTGGCACTGATTAAACATAGTAAAGTTGATTTCACAATGTAGTAGGTTTCCATATAACTTTGTTATTATATCTATTATCTATTATAACATTTGAGGAACCTAAGGAATGTAGAATGTGTTTTTGACATAATAAAACACCGCACAACCTTAGTAAAAACCTGTTCTGTTGAAACGCACACAAACAAACACATTTCACAAGGTTCTCTCTGTGTGATACCTTGTTTAGCTGGAGTTATTTGCGGGGACTGAGTTTGGGACAGAGACTGAGAGAGAGTGGAAGCATCGTTGGAGGTTAGGTCGTGCTCGTCATCTGCAGGAGTGGGTGAGGGTTTGGGATGAGGGTTGAAGAGGTGGGAGTAAGGGGTCAGGGGGTGAGGAGGGGGAGAGGGTTTGGGATGAGGGTTGAAGAGGTTGGAGTAAGGGGTCAGGGGGTGAGGAGGGGGAGGGGGTTTGGGATGAGGGTTGAAGAGGTTGGAGTAAGGGGTCAGGGGGTGAGGACGGGGAGAGGGTTTGGGATGAGGGTTGAAGAGGTTGGAGTAAGGGGTCAGGGGGTGAGGACGGGGAGAGGGTTTGGGATGAGGGTTGAAGGGGTGGGAGTAAGGGGTCAGGGGGTGAGGACGGGGAGAGGGTTTGGGATGAGGGTTGAAGAGGTGGGAGTAAGGGGTCAGGGGGTGAGGAGGGGGAGAGGGTTTGGGATGAGGGTTGAAGAGGTTGGAGTAAGGGGTCAGGGGGTGAGGACGGGGAGAGGGTGAGGGATGAGGGTTGAAGAGGTTGGAGTAAGGGGTCAGGGGGTGAGGACGGGGAGAGGGTTTGGGATGAGGGTTGAAGAGGTTGGAGTAAGGGGTCAGGGGGTGAGGACGGGGAGAGGGTGAGGGATGAGGGTTGAAGAGGTGGGAGTAAGGGGTCAGGGGGTGAGGAGGGGGAGAGGGTTTGGGATGAGGGTTGAAGAGGTGGGAGTAAGGGGTCAGGGGGTGAGGGTTTGGGATGAGGGTTGAAGGGGTGGGAGTAAGGGGTCAGGGGGTGAGGAGGGGGAGAGGGTTTGGGATGAGGGTTGAAGAGGTTGGAGTAAGGGGTCAGGGGGTGAGGACGGGGAGAGGGTGAGGGATGAGGGTTGAAGAGGTGGGAGTAAGGGGTCAGGGGGGGAGGAGGGGGAGAGGGTGAGGGATGAGGGTTGAAGGGGTGGGAGTAAGGGGTCAGGGGGTGAGGAGGGGGAGAGGGTTTGGGATGAGGGTTGAAGGGGTGGGAGTAAGGGGTCAGGGGGTGAGAGGGTTTGGGATGAGGGTTGAAGAGGTGGGAGTAAGGGGTCAGGGGGTGAGAGGGTGAGGGATGAGGGTTGAGAGTAAGGGGTCAGGGGGTGAGAGGGTTTGGGATGAGGGTTGAAGAGGTGGGAGTAAGGGGTCAGGGGGTGAGAGGGTTTGGGATGAGGGTTGAAGAGGTGGGAGTAAGGGGTCAGGGGGTGAGGACGGGGAGAGGGTTTGGGTTGAGGGGTAAGGGTGAGGGAGTGGGTTGGTAGGAGTAGGGTTGGGGGGGTGAGAGAGGGAAGTGAGGGTTTGGGGGGGGGGTGAGAGATTAGTGTTGACACACATGTTAGAGGCAAGACAGCACAAACAGATCTGGGACCAGGCTACGTTGGGGTACATGGAACGTAGTGGTCGTACAGTACCTCCAGTACATACTGTGAGGAATCTAAGGGGTTAACGTGGTTCATTTAACCACCAGGTCATTCATCTGGCCATTACTAATACTATTAGTTTATAAGTATACATCAATCCAGTGCCATTCCAAAACCCATTCATTATCACAGTGGAGTTATAGCATTACAGACAAACAGTCATTCTTCAGACTATCAACATCATAGTATACATAACAGCACATAGTATTACTGTGAGCACGGACATGCAGAAGAACATTCTAGAAGGAGCATAAGAACATTCTATAAGGAGCATAATATGGAATCCAGATTGGACTGGTGTAGAGTAGGTGGGGATAGGGGGTGGATGGTGTCATGGCAACCGGGCCCACTCATACAGTGGGTGTGAAAACCTGCTGTGGGCCAGTCTGTCTGTTCTGTTGGCCGCCTTAGTCATAGGATGGAGGGATGGTTCCCTGCTGCACACACACGTTACGACAGGCAGGGGTTTTTCCATCTTGACTGCAAGATCAGGAACAACTCTCACTAAAAATGGTGTTGTGGCTTATAAAACGGGTTCGGAGACATCTGCAATCTGATTGGCTGAAATGGGGCTCCAAGCCATTGACAATTCCCTGTTATCGGACTGTCCATGGAAGTAGTAGCAGTTTCCACTGGAGTGGAATACTAATCATTTGACTTGTGTATAACATAGTAGGATAGATGACTGGTGTGTGTTTCTATGTGGTTCTGTATGGGTGTGTGTGTGTGTGTGTTTCTCTGTGGTTCTGTATGGGTGTGTGTGTGTGTGTGTGTTTCTCTGTGGTTCTATATGGGTGTGTGACTTCTCTGTGTGACTCTCTCTTACCACTCAGCCCCAGCTGTCTCTTCTCTATGTTCATCGTGTATTCGTCCATCTCTTTCTCAGACAGCTGACTGAAGGGGTTAGGAGGTAGAGGAACCATCTGGTCATCCTCTGATGCCACGTAGGGCTGGAGAGAGAGAGTGGAGGGAGAGAGAGAGGGAGGGAGAGAGAGAGTGGAGAGAGAGTGGAGAGAGAGTGGAGAGAGAGTGGAGAGAGAGAGAGTGGAGAGAGAGAGAGTGGAGAGAGAGAGTAGAAAGAGAGGGAGAGTGGAGAGAGAGAGAGTGGAGAGAGGAGAGGTGGAGAGAGGAGAGAGTGGAGAGAGGGAGAGGAGAGAGTGTGGAGAGAGTGGAGAGAGAGAGAGTGGAGAGAGAGTGGAGGGATAGGAGGGAGAGAGAGGAGAGGGAGAGGAGGGAGAGAGAGTGGAGAGAGGAGAGAGAGAGTGGAGAGAGAGGGAGAGGAGAGAGAGTGGAGAGAGAGAGAGAGAGTGGAGGGATAGGAGGGAGAGAGAGAGTGGAGAGAGGGAGAGTGGAGAGAGAGAGTAGAAAGAGAGGGAGAGTGGAGAGAGGAGAGAGTGGAGAGAGGGAGAGGAGAGAGTGTGGAGAGAGTGGAGAGAGAGAGAGAGTGGAGAGAGAGTGGAGGGATAGGAGGGAGAGAGAGGAGAGGGAGAGGAGAGGGAGAGGAGGGAGAGAGAGTGGAGAGAGAGAGAGAGGGATGGAGAGGAGGGAGAGAGAGAGGAGAGAGATTGGAGAGAGTGAGAGTGAAGTGAGAGAGAGAGGAGGGAGAGAGAGAGAGACAGAGGAGAGAGAGGAGGGAGAGAGAGGAGGGAGAGAGTGGAGGGAGAGAGTGGAGGGAGAGAGTGGAGGGAGAGAGAGAGAAAGGGAGAGATAGTGGAGGGAGAGAGAGAGAAAGGGAGAGATAGTGGAGAGAGAGTGGAGGGATAGGAGGGAGAGAGAGGAGAAGAAGAGGAGAGAGGAGAGGGAGAGAGAGAGAGAGAGATGGAGAGGAGGGAGAGAGAGATGGAGGGAGAGAGAGTGGAGGGGGAGAGAGACAGAGACAGAGGAGAGAGAGTGGAGGGAGAGAGAGAGAAAGGGAGAGAGAGTGGAGGGAGAGAGAGAGAAAGGGAGAGAGAGTGGAGAGTGGAGAGAGAGTGGAGAGAGAGAGAGGAGAAAGAGTGGAGAGAGAGAGGAGAGAGAGAGAGAGAGAGTGGGAGAGGAGGAAGAGAGAGAGAGAGAGGAGGAAGAGAGAGAGAGAGAGGAGGAAGAGAGAGAGAGAGAGAGAGAGAGAGAGAGAGAGTGGAGAGAGAGAGTGGAGTTAACATAGGATCAGACATTAGACTCCCCAGACTTTTAACACGGACAGATACATTCCCAAGTTAGGACCAGAGTGAGTACACTAAGTCATGCCAGTTCATCGTAAACCACAACACACACTAACACACAATTCAATAGAAATGGGCATATCACACAAACACACTCCAATACTTTCAAATGACTTACCAACAACAATGATTAAGAGACACTGTCTAATATGAATGTTGTTCTGTCACAACCACATCTGAACATGCACAACACACATTGGGTGACATAAGGAAGTAGAAAAACCTTGGTCATTCATTGGTGGAGGGCACTATCATGCGTAAACAACTCAATTTCACTCGCACCTCCAAAAACACACAAACAGTGACGATGTGACCTAACAGGACACCAACTGAAAAGACAAACAGGTTAAAAAAATGCACTAACACTTCACACTGTAGTATTCAAAAAGCCTGTAGAGACATTACCTTTACACGGACCGGCTGATCCTTCAACACGACACACACACCATGTAGGGGAACAATATTTAATAAGTGATCAAATCTCACACTAATCAGTTTAATCTCAACTCTGATAACAGGCAGAGAGACCTGGATTGTGTTATTTCCTTGCTATGAGATGATGCCAACCACCAAAATGCTGCCAAGAAGATCCAAAAGGATTCAGTTATTCACCAAAGTTGGCACGTTGAAGGACGGATGTCATTACAGAATCCCAGAGCCATAGAGATGTGTACTTCTGGTTCTAAACAATACATTAGCCCCACCTACTGGTCAAGGTTGGCAAACGCAATAACAAATAGCTAAACCTATCTAGCCTGGATGATATGGATTACTTAGCAAAATCCTCAAGGATGCTCACAGCCTGCCGTATATACCCTATAATTCAAAAGACTGTCATATATTGAAATAAATATTGAAATGTAATGGGAACCACGTTAGTTGCTGTTTATGACACTGTTATGGCTGTATCACCAACAGGACTTCAGGCAAAGTGGCAACAGATATATTGGTTTGTCAGAGTTGCCACTCACCATTCGAGGTTCGTCCAATGGGATGCCTGCCAGGTGGTGAGAGCGAGGTCCGGACGTCATCATGTCGAATCTGTTCTGCTCTCTGATCTGTGATAAGACATAAGTGACATCACTTACAGCTACACAACCAGGAAGTGCATGGTAAGGATTGTGGTTCTGATAGGACGGTGGAAGGCAGAGAAGGAGCTGACAGAGAGGAGTTAAGTTGAAGTTGGCCTTCGTGATCCAGGGTCAGTTTTGCCTTTCCCCTACTGATGTTTATGGTTAAGATGTATGGAGGGTAGCTGATCCTAGATCTGTGACTTACTCGGTTTCTCCTCTCCAGCACCTCGCTAGGGTTGGTGTTCATTGGGACAAACTGGTTGGGGTCCTCGATGCGGATCGGAGTACCGCTGCTGTTACCACCTTCCTCAGACTTCATCCACTGTAGAGATCAGACATGCATCAATCAGCATACACCAATCAGACATGCATCAATCAGCATACACCAATCAGACATGCATCAATCAGCATACACCAATCAGACATGCATCAATCAGACATACACCAATCAGACAGTCCAATCAGACATACACCAATCAGACATAGTCCAATCAGACATGCATCAATCAGACATGCATCAATCAGACATGCATCAATCAGACATACACCAATCAGACATACACCAATCAGACATACACCAATCAGACATACACCAATCAGACATAGTCCAATCAGACATACACCAATCAGACATACACCAATCAGACATACACCAATCAGCATACACCAATCAGACATACACCAATCAGACATACACCAATCAGACATACACCAATCAGACATAGACCAATCAGCCATACACCAATCAGCCATAGTCCAATCAGCCATAGTCCAATCAGACATAGTCCAATCAGACATGCACCAATCAGCCATGCACCAATCAGCCATGCACCAATCAGCCATGCACCAATCAGCCATGCACCAATCAGCCATACACCAATCAGACATACACCAATCAGACATAGTCCAATCAGACATACACCAATCAGCCATACACCAATCAGCCATACACCAATCAGACATAGTCCAATCAGACATAGTCCAATCAGACATAGTCCAATCAGACATACACCAATCAGACATACACCAATCAGCATACACCAATCAGCATACACCAATCAGACATACACCAATCAGCATACACCAATCAGACATACACCAATCAGCCATACACCAATCAGCATACACCAATCAGCATACACCAATCAGCATACACCAATCAGACATACACCAATCAGCCATACACCAATCAGACATAGTCCAATCAGACATAGTCCAATCAGACATAGTCCAATCAGACATGCACCAATCAGACATGCACCAATCAGACATACACCAATCAGCATACACCAATCAGCATACACCAATCAGACATACACCAATCAGCCATACACCAATCAGACATAGTCCAATCAGACATAGTCCAATCAGACATAGTCCAATCAGACATGCACCAATCAGACATGCACCAATCAGACATACACCAATCAGCATACACCAATCAGCATACACCAATCAGACATACACCAATCAGACATACACCAATCAGCATACACCAATCAGCATACACCAATCAGCATACACCAATCAGACATACACCAATCAGCCATACACCAATCAGACATAGTCCAATCAGACATAGTCCAATCAGACATAGTCCAATCAGACATGCACCAATCAGACATGCACCAATCAGACATACACCAATCAGCATACACCAATCAGCATACACCAATCAGACATACACCAATCAGCCATACACCAATCAGACATAGTCCAATCAGACATAGTCCAATCAGACATAGTCCAATCAGACATGCACCAATCAGACATGCACCAATCAGACATACACCAATCAGCATACACCAATCAGCATACACCAATCAGACATACACCAATCAGACATACACCAATCAGACATACACCAATCAGACATACACCAATCAGACATACACCAATCAGACATAGACCAATCTGTCTAGTTCATCTGGGAAAGGGAAAGGCAGCCCAATTCTGATATTTTTTTCAGAAATTGCTTTTGACCAATCAGAGCAGCTCTGAAAAAGATCTGATGTGAAAAGATCGGAAGTGATTGATCAAAAGACTGATTAGTGGAAAAATTGGGCTGCCTGTGTAAACGTAGCCAAGGTGAACTTGCTGGTATTCCTTTCTGAGTCATTATATGTGGTAATATCACAAAGATGTCATTCTCTAACATACCAGGAGAGGGCAGTGTAATATAAGGTTTCACCAGAATGTGTATCAGAGAATGTCAGATTGGCTCTAGACTAGCAACTGAGCTAGTCAGGACTAAGACCTGCACAACACAATGTGTAGACATGAACAGGGAGCTCTGTTTCATCAACACTGACCATATGTGTGTGTGTGTGTGTGTGTGTGTCTGACCATGGTCCTGGTGTGTTTATAGTGTGTTAACCCTCCCTACAGTATGAGTACTGACCATGGTCCTGGTGTGTTCATATAGTGTGTTAACCCTCCCTACAGTATGAGTACTGACCATGGTCCTGGTGTGTTCATATAGAGTGTTAACCCTCCCTACAGTATGAGTACTGACCATGGTCCTGGTGTGTTTATATAGAGTGTTAACCCTACCTACAGTATGAGTACTGACCATGGTCCTGGTGTGTTTATATAGAGTGTTAACCCTCCCTACAGTATGAATACTGACCATGGTCCTGGTGTGGTCATATAGAGTGTTAACCCTCCCTACAGTATGAGTACTGACCATGGTCCTGGTGTGTTTATATAGAGTGTTAATCCTCCCTACAGTATGAGTACTGACCATGGTCCTGGTGCGTTTATATAGAGTGTTACCCCTCCCTACAGTATGAGTACTGACCATGGTCCTGGTGTGTTTATATAGAGTGTTACCCCTCCCTACAGTATGAGTACTGACCATGGTCCTGGTGTGTTTATATAGAGTGTTAACCCTCCCTACGGTATGAGTACTGACCATGGTCCTGGTGCGTTCATATAGAGTGTTAATCCTCCCTACGGTATGAGTACTGACCATGGTCCTGGTGCGTTCATATAGAGTGTTAACCCTCCCTACGGTATGAGTACTGACCATGGTCCTGGTGTGTTCATATAGAGCGTTAACCCTCCCTACAGTATGAGTACTGACCATGGTCCTGGTGTGTTCATATAGAGCGTTAACCCTCCCTACGGTATGAGTACTGACCATGGTCCTGGTGTGTTCATATAGAGTGTTAACCCTCCCTACAGTATGAGTACTGACCATGGTCCTGGTGTGTTCATATAGAGTGTTAACCCTCCCTACAGTAGGCGTACTGACCATGGTCCTGGTGTGTTCATATAGAGTGTTAACCCTCCCTACAGTAGGAGTACTGACCATGGTCCTGGTGTGTTCATATAGAGTGTTAACCCTCCCTACGGTATGAGTACTGACCATGGTCCTGGTGTGTTCATATAGAGTGTTAACCCTCCCTACGGTATGAGTACTGACCATGGTCCTGGTGTGTTCATATAGAGTGTTAACCCTCCCTATGGTATGAGTACTGACCATGGTCCTGGTGTGTTCATATAGAGTGTTAACCCTCCCTACAGTATGAGTACTGACCATGGTCCTGGTGTGTTTATATAGAGTGTTAACCCTCCCTACAGTATGAGTACTGACCATGGTCCTGGTGTGTTTATATAGAGTGTTAACCCTCCCTACAGTATGAGTACTGACCATGGTCCTGGTGCGTTTATAAAGAGTGTTACCCCTCCCTACAGTATGAGTACTGACCATGGTCCTGGTGTGTTCATATAGAGTGTTAACCCTCCCTACAGTATGAGTACTGACCATGGTCCTGGTGTGTTTATATAGAGTGTTAACCCTCCCTACAGTATGAGTACTGACTATGGTCCTGGTGTGTTCATATAGAGTGTTAACCCTCCCTACAGTATGAGTACTGACCATGGTCCTGGTGTGTTTATATAGAGTGTTAACCCTCCCTACAGTATGAGTACTGACCATGGTCCTGGTGTGTTTATATAGAGTGTTAACCCTCCCTACAGTATGAGTACTGACCATGGTCCTGGTGTGTTCATATAGAGTGTTAACCCTCCCTACAGTATGAGTACTGACCATGGTCCTGGTGTGTTCATATAGAGTGTTAACCCTCCCTACAGTATGAGTACTGACCATGGTCCTGGTGTGTTTATATAGAGTGTTAACCCTCCCTACAGTATGAGAACTGACCATGGTCCTGGTGTGTTCATATAGAGTGTTAACCCTCCCTACAGTATGAGTACTGACCATGGTCCTGGTGTGTTCATATAGAGTGTTAACCCTCCCTACAGTATGAGTACTGACCATGGTCCTGGTGTGTTCATATAGAGTGTTAACCCTCCCTACAGTATGAGTACTGACCATGGTCCTGGTGTGTTCATATAGAGTGTTAACCCTCCCTACAGTATGAGTACTGACCATGGTCCTGGTGCGTTCGTCCACGGCCGCCACGTTAACCTTCATATAACTGTTAGGGCTGTTGAGCCAGCGCGTCTTCTCCCGGGCCTGTCTCTGCTGGAGGAACTTAAACGGCAGCCGCGCGGCGCCCTCCTCCTCCTCGAACATGAACGCCGTCACCGTGGCCGGGATCTCCACGTCGGACTTGTGCCGAGGCTTCTCCCGAACGATGGGGTGGCGGTAAGCGTAGCCCGTCCGGTAGCCCTGTGGGGAAAAGGATACAGAAATCAATCAATCCACTAGACGTCATGGACATAGTGCGTTCAGTCCGGTAGCCCTGTGGGGAAAACAAACGACAGAAATGTCCATCTACAAACAGGATTCCGTTTTGTACAGTACTTATTTGTCACAAAGTTTCTAAGTCCCTAGAGAGGAAGATGAGGTAAAAGTGGGAGGAAAGAAGACTCTTTGGTAGTGGAACAAAATGTTTTCAAGCTTTTGATCTCCCTATTCATCTAGAGTTCATTTTCAATAGTGCAAGTTCTCTCTGTAGAATCTTCACTACATAGGAATGTAGTTCGTGTCTCTGTCCCACCCTTAATATTTGGACACAGCCCTGGACTCAAAACTATCGCCTCTGTCCACTAAGGAAAACGGAGAGAGAGAGCGAGCGAGAGCGAGAGAGGGACAGTCCGGCCACTATCCCATGATTCCTAGCTGTGGGAGAACGGAAAAACGATGATGTGTAGCCGGAGGGGTTCCTGGCATCCATGACAATGGAGTGTGTTCAGATACTTCCTGTCTCTTTCTCCCCCTCTCTCTTTATCCGTCTTTCTCCTCTCTGTCCCTCGCTCTCTCTCTCACCCTGTATAGCGCTCCTCTTCTCTATCCATGACTTAACTCTTAACTCTTTCTCATCCCTCTCTCTCTCTATATCTCTCGTCCTCCCTCCTTTTCATCGATACCAGACTATCCTGTCAGTGTCAATCACATATAGACTTTAACCAGGTGTTCGGAGACCAGACTCAACCTTTCAACTGGACTCAGGAAACACAGAATCAGAATCAGATGAGGTTCTTGGCATGGAGCTTCCTCTCCATATCAGAGGTATCTGCCGTGGTGTTGTGAAACATGTTATTTCGGTATATTCTGTACTATAAGAAATAGTATTTTTACGAGGTGTGAGACGAGACTATGTGATAGGAGCGGTCCCCTTCGGACAGCTACACAGACCGTTGAGTAATGACCCTCCAGATACACTACATAGAGGACAGAGGTGAGAAGAGAGTAGACAAGAAAAAGTTAGAGAAGAGAGACAAGAGAGGGAGGAGAGGAAAGAGAGGTGAAAAAGACAAATAGGAGAAGGCAAGAAAGAGGACACAAGGGAGAGAAGGGAGAGAGAGAGAAGGGAGAGAGAGAGAGAAGGGAGAGAGAGAGAAGGGAGAGAGAGAGAAGGGAGAGAGAGAGAAGGGAGAGAGAGAGAAGGGAGAGAGAGAGAAGGGAGAGAGAGAGAAGGGAGAGAGAGAGAAGGGAGAGAGAGAGAAGGGAGAGAGAGAGAAGGGAGAGAGAAGGGAGAGAGAAGGGAGAGAGAAGGGAGAGAGAGAGAGAAGGGAGAGAGAGAGAGAAGGGAGAGAGAAGGGAGAGAGTCTCTCTGCTATAAGCTCAGCAGTGTCTGATCCTTGAGGGATCAGGTGTTGTTATGAAGCCTCCCAGTCAGAGTTCCAGCAGGGCCCAGAGCATAGATCACTGACCCGGTCCCAAGTCTACAGGGCCCAGACCATAGATCACTGACCCGGTCCCAAGTCTACAGGGCCCAGACCATAGATCACTGACCCGGTCCCAAGTCTACAGGGCCCAGACCATAGATCACTGACCCGGTCCCAAGTCTACAGGGCCCAGACCATAGATCACTGACCCAGTCCCAAGTCTACAGGGACCAGACCATAGATCACTGACCCGGTCCCAAGTCTACAGGGCCCAGACCATAGATCACTGACCCAGTCCCAAGTCTACAGGGCCCAGACCATAGATCACTGACCCAGTCCCAAGTCTACAGGGCCCAGACCATAGATCACTGACCCAGTCCCAAGTCTACAGGGCCCAGACCATAGATCACTGACCCAGTCCCAAGTCTACAGGGACCAGTTCCAGCAGGGCCCAGCCCATAGATCACTGACCCGGTCCCAAGTCTACAGGGACCAGA
Source organism: Salvelinus namaycush (assembly GCF_016432855.1). Classification (NCBI taxonomy): domain Eukaryota; kingdom Metazoa; phylum Chordata; class Actinopteri; order Salmoniformes; family Salmonidae; genus Salvelinus; species Salvelinus namaycush. The sequence continues at coordinate 5,808,067 of NC_052345.1, forward strand.
CCATAGATCACTGACCCGGTCCCAAGTCTACAGGGCCCAGACCATAGATCACTGACCCGGTCCCAAGTCTACAGGGCCCAGACCATAGATCACTGACCCAGTCCCAAGTCTACAGGGACCAGACCATAGATCACTGACCCGGTCCCAAGTCTACAGGGCCCAGACCATAGATCACTGACCCAGTCCCAAGTCTACACGGCCCAGACCATAGATCACTGACCCAGTCCCAAGTCTACAGGGCCCAGACCATAGATCACTGACCCAGTCCCAAGTCTACAGGGCCCAGACCATAGATCACTGACCCAGTCCCAAGTCTACAGGGACCAGTTCCAGCAGGGCCCAGCCCATAGATCACTGACCCGGTCCCAAGTCTACAGGGACCAGACCATAGATCACTGACCCGGTCCCAAGTCTACAGGGCCCAGACCATAGATCACTGACCCGGTCCCAAGTCTACAGGGCCCAGACCATAGATCACTGACCCAGTCCCAAGTCTACAGGGACCAGACCATAGATCACTGACCCGGTCCCAAGTCTACAGGGCCCAGACCATAGATCACTGACCCAGTCCCAAGTCTACAGGGCCCAGACCATAGATCACTGACCCAGTCCCAAGTCTACAGGGCCCAGACCATAGATCACTGACCCAGTCCCAAGTCTACAGGGCCCAGACCATAGATCACTGACCCAGTCCCAAGTCTACAGGGACCAGTTCCAGCAGGGCCCAGCCCATAGATCACTGACCCGGTCCCAAGTCTACAGGGACCAGACCATAGATCACTGACCCGGTCCCAAGTCTACAGGGACCAGTTCCAGCAGGGCCCAGCCCATAGATCACTGACCCAGTCCCAAGTCTACAGGGACCAGACCATAGATCACTGACCCGGTCCCAAGTCTACAGGGCCCAGACCATAGATCACTGACCCGGTCCCAAGTCTACAGGGCCCAGACCATAGATCACTGACCCAGTCCCAAGTCTACAGGGCCCAGACCATAGATCACTGACCCGGTCCCAAGTCTACAGGGCCCAGACCATAGATCAATGACCCGGTCCCACGTCTACAGGGACCAGTTCCAGCAGGGCCCAGCCCATAGATCACTGACCCGGTCCCAAGTCTACAGGGACCAGTTCCAGCAGGGCCCAGAGCATACATCAATGACCCGGTCCCACGTCTACAGGGACCAGACCATAGATCACTGACCCGGTCCCAAGTCTACAGGGACCAGACCATAGATCACTGACCCGGTCCCACGTCTACAGGGACCAGTTCCAGCAGGGCCCAGACCATAGATCACTGACCCGGACCCAAGTCTACATGGACCAGTTCCAGCAGGGCCCAGACCATAGATCACTGACCCGGTCCCAAGTCTACAGGGCCCAGACCATAGATCACTGACCCAGTCCCACGTCTACAGGGCCCAGACCATAGATCAATGACCCGGTCCCAAGTCTACAGGGACCAGCACAGCTGCACTGGATCAGTGATGTACTGTACTTTATCGATTGATAGATCCAGTTGATGACCCAGAAACAGTAATGACAGAGGAAATGAGGGCAGGATTGTACACTATATGTTGGATGCCAAGTCATTGTCCTTGAATTCTATTTCCCTGTTAGTTACACAAACTGGAGGTCAGAGGCAGGAGGGGGGCACCTGGGACAGGGCCAGCCCAGCAGGTCAACACATAGCCTGGGTAGCGTGGGTGGTAGCCCCGCTTCCTCCCATGACCTTGGTGGCTAGTGCCAACTGGACATATGGCATAGCTAGGAGTCACTGTCACAGCAAGGATATTATACAGTAATGTAGATTGCAGTGTGTGTGTGTGTGTGTGTGTGGAGGGGGGGATGGAGTGTGTGTGTAGCAGGGAAAGGAGAGTGTGTGTGTGTGTAGTGTGTGTGTGGGTAGTGTGTGTGTGTGTGTGTGTGTGTGTGTATCTGTGTAAACCACTCACCAGGTTATCCAGCATCCTCATGAGAGATTCAAACTCCAGCTCTCCCACCTTCCACTTGTGTGGACTTCCCATGTTGACAGACATTGCATCGGCCACCGCATGGGTCCGAGACTTATACTTCTCAGCATCTAACACAATCAGGTTGTCTACGCTGCCAGCACACGAGAACGCATTCACCTAGAGAGACAGAGAGAGACGGGGGAGAGAGAGAGAGAGACGGGGGAGAGAGAGAGGGGGAGACGGGGGAGAGAGAGAGGGGGAGACGGGGGAGAGAGAGAGAGAGAGACGGGGGAGAGAGAGAGAGAGAGACGGGGGAGAGAGAGAGGGGGAGACGGGGGAGCGAGAGAGAGACGGGGGAGACGGGGGAGAGAGAGACGGGGGAGAGAGAGAGAGACGGGGGAGAGAGAGAGGGGGAGACGGGGGAGCGAGAGAGAGACGGGGGAGCGAGAGACGGGTGAGAGAGAGACGAGTGAGAGAGAGACGGGGGAGAGAGAGAGGGAGAGACGGGGGAGAGAGAGAGGGAGAGACGGGGGAGAGAGAGAGGGAGAGACGGGGGAGAGAGAGACGGGGGAGCGAGAGACGGGTGAGAGAGATGGGGGAGCGAGAGACGGGTGAGACGGGGGAGAGAGAGAGGGAGAGACGGGGGAGAGAGAGAGGGAGAGACGGGGGAGAGAGAGAGGGAGAGACGGGGGAGAGAGAGAGGGAGAGACGGGGGAGCGAGAGACGGGGGAGAGAGAGACGGGGGAGAGAGAGACGGGGGAGAGAGAGACGGGGGAGAGAGAGACGGGGAGAGAGAGACGGGGAGAGAGAGACGGGGAGAGAGAGACGGGGGAGAGAGAGACGGGGAGAGAGAGACGGGGAGAGAGAGACGGAGAGAGAGAGACGGAGAGAGAGAGACGGAGAGAGAGAGACGGAGAGAGAGAGACGGGGAGAGAGAGACGGGGAGAGAGAGACGGGGAGAGAGAGACGGGGAGAGAGAGCGAGAGAGACAGATGGGGGGAGCGCGAGAGACAGATGGGGGGAGCGCGAGAGACAGATGGGGGGAGCGCGAGAGACAGATGGGGGGAGCGCGAGAGACAGATGGGGGGAGCGCGAGAGACAGATGGGGGGAGCGCGAGAGACAGATGGGGGAGCGAGAGAGACAGATGGGGGGAGCGCGAGAGACAGATGGGGGGAGCGCGAGAGACAGATGGGGGGAGCGCGAGAGACAGATGGGGGGAGCGAGAGAGACAGATGGGGGGAGCGAGAGAGACAGATGGGGGGAGCGCGAGAGACAGATGGGGGGAGCGAGAGAGACAGATGGGGGGAGCGAGAGAGACAGATGGGGGCGAGAGAGACAGATGGGGGAGCGAGAGAGACAGATGGGGGGAGCGAGAGAGACAGATGGGGGGAGCGAGAGAGACAGATGGGGGAGCGAGAGAGAGAGATGGGGGGAGCGAGAGAGAGAGATGGGGGGAGCGAGAGAGACAGATGGGGGGAGCGAGAGAGACAGATGGGGGGAGCGAGAGAGACAGATGGGGGGAGCGAGAGAGATGGGGGGAGCGAGAGAGAGATGGGGGGAGCGAGAGAGACAGATGGGGGGAGCGAGAGAGACAGATGGGGGGAGCGAGAGAGACAGATGGGGGGAGCGAGAGAGACAGATGGGGGGAGCGAGAGAGACAGATGGGGGGAGCGAGAGAGACAGATGGGGGGAGCGAGAGAGAATTTCTATTCAGAAAAGAGAGGCACAAAGTTCTATCTAGACAATTGAAAAATGTATTACAGTTATTATACAAGGTCACTTTTTTTTGCAATAGCCACACACACACACACACACACACACACACACACACACACACACACACACACACACACACACACACACACACACACACACACACACACACACACACACACACACACACACACACACACACACACACACACACACACACAAGCCTGATGTTAATCTTTAGATATTAAGCAGGCTTTGCTAGGTTGGATTAATGTTTTGTTTGGCTCTGAGGCCGAGATTCAAATAGGGATTTGGTGCACCTATTACAACAGGCAGGGACAACACCCACACACACACACCCCCCCCCACACCGTAATGTCTACCATATTTACAAACTGCACACACACACCCCCACACCGTAATGTCTACCATATTTACAAACTGCACACACACACCCCCACACCGTAATGTCTACCATATTTACAAACTGCATACACACACCCCCACACCGTAATGTCTACCATATTTACAAACTGCATACACACACCCCCACACCGTAATGTCTACCATATTTACAAACTGCATACACACACCCCCACACCGTAATGTCTACCATATTTACAAACTGCATACACACACCCCCACACCGTAATGTCTACCATATTTACAAACTGCATACACACACCCCCACACCGTAATGTCTACCATATTTACAAACTGCACACACACACCCCCACACCGTAATGTCTACCATATTTACAAACTGCACACACACACCCCCACACCGTAATGTCTACCATATTTACAAACTGCATACACACACCCCCACACCGTAATGTCTACCATATTTACAAACTGCATACACACACCCCCACACCGTAATGTCTACCATATTTACAAACTGCACACACACACCCCCACACCGTAATGTCTACCATATTTACAAACTGCATACACACACCCCCACACCGTAATGTCTACCATATTTACAAACTGCATACACACACCCCCACACCGTAATGTCTACCATATTTACAAACTGCATACACACACCCCCACACCGTAATGTCTACCATATTTACAAACTGCACACACACACCCCCACACCGTAATGTCTACCATATTTACAAACTGCACACACACACCCCCACACCGTAATGTCTACCATATTTACAAACTGCATACACACACTCCCACACCGTAATGTCTACCATATTTACAAACTGCATACACACACCCCCACACCGTAATGTCTACCATATTTACAAACTGCACACACACACACACCCCCACACCGTAATGTCTACCATATTTACAAACTGCATACACACACCCCCACACCGTAATGTCTACCATATTTACAAACTGCACACACACCCCCACACCGTAATGTCTACCATATTTACAAACTGCATACACACACCCCCACACCGTAATGTCTACCATATTTACAAACTGCATACACACACCCCCACACCGTAATGTCTACCATATTTACAAACTGCATACACACACCCCCACACCGTAATGTCTACCATATTTACAAACTGCACACACACACACACACCCACACCGTAATGTCTACCATATTTACAAACTGCACACACACACACACCCCCACACCGTAATGTCTACCATATTTACAAACTGCACACACACACACACCCCCACACCGTAATGTCTACCATATTTACAAACTGCACACACACACACACCCCCACACCGTAATGTCTACCATATTTACAAACTGCACACACACACACACCCCCACACCGTAATGTCTACCATATTTACAAACTGCACACACACACACACACCCCCACACCGTAATGTCTACCATATTTACAAACTGCACACACACACACACCCCCACACCGTAATGTCTACCATATTTACAAACTGCACACACACACACACCCCCACACTGTAATGTCTACCATATTTACAAACTGCATACACACGCGCACAGCACACAGGCAAGAAGCACACAAACAGTAACGCACACATATCATACGCACACACAAACACACACACAAACAAACTTTGCCAAACAAAACTCTGGAAATCATTGACTTTCCATTCAAGCTGTCCCGCTGGTTTTGTTGTGGGGTAACATACAGCCCATTTAAAATGGTCTTTTCCCCTCTTCTAATTCAGACGGTGTAGGAAGTTACAGGGCTTTAACACAATGTCTTTGTTTTTCTGCCAGTCTTTCTCTCCAGCTGTCTTCACGTTTCCTCTCTCTCTTTCTCTAGATTTTTAACAACCCCATAAATGACATTCCGGCTTTCCTTGGAAAACAGAGAAACTACCAAAACAGGAACAGCATCACTAATAAGCGTTAGATGAAGCTAACATCGTGACGTCGTGTTGTTGCAGAATCGAAGGCGTTGTTACTGAAATCTCTTGTTAGAACGGAACAGTAAATGTCTGTAGAATCTAGATATGAACGAGTTACTCAATTTATTGACCTATTGTTTGATGAGAGTGAGGTCCAGGGTTCAGGGTCCAGGGTGTGTGTGTGTGTTATGTAGCGTGTGGGTGTGTGTACCTGGATCTCACAGGCATACTGAGCGTTGTAGATGTAATGAAAGGCCTCTTCGATGGTTTCCCCCAGAGCCACCACTCCATGGTTCCTCAGCACCAGCACCTGTTCACCAAACACACACAGTCACGGTCAAACACAACCATAGACGAGGACAGTTACATCTAACAAGACCATTTCCCCCAGTGTGGTAACAAGCCTCCATAGTTTACCAGTAGATGACTCTAGAGGAGACACACAACCACAGTAACCTCAATGCCATTAAGGCTGACTGACTAGCTAGTACATTTGATCACCAAGACTGTTTTTACACTAGCTAGAAAACAGTCCTGTCAAAGCAGTCCCATAGGGGTAGGATTTACCCACTGATCTAAGGTCAGTTTTGCATCCCCCGAACTAGCAATTAACATCACCTTTTGGGATGGGGTAATCTGATCCTAGACCTTTACCTTGGCTGAGGGTCCGAGGGCCTTCTGCAGCGCCAGGCGTTCCTCCTGGTCGTCAAGGCTACCCTGGTAGTTGTAGTATGCGATGTCACCCAGGATCAAGGCCTCCTGAGAGATGGGCAGGATGCCACACTTCATAGACGACACCTGGAGAGACATGGAGGGAGATGTGAGAACTATTCAGACACTGGAGGATGGAAGGAGAGCAAGAGAGAGAGAGCGAGAAAGAGAGAGAGAGACAGAGAGAGACAGAGAGACACAGAGAGACAGAGAGAGAGAGACAGAGAGAGACAGAGAGAGACAGAGAGACACAGAGAGACAGAGAGAGACACAGAGACACAGAGACACAGAGAGACAGAGAGAGAGACAGAGAGACAGAGAGAGAGAGAGAGAGAGAGAGAGAGAGAGAGAGAGAGAGAGAGACAGACAGAGAGAGAGAGAGAGACAGAGAGACAGAGACAGAGAGACAGAGAGAGAGAGACAGAGAGACAGAGACAGAGAGACATACAGAGTGACAGACAGAGAGAGAGTGAAACTGGTGATGAACATATACAGCATCACAGTGCATTATAAATCACTGTGTGCTTGAAAACACCAAAAGTCAGGCCTATTTAAACAACATTTCTTCCTCTAAGATCCTGAATGATTAACCAGAGTGAAAGGTGACTCACGGCGGCGGTGGCAGGAGTGTGCACGTGGATGCAGCAGCGTGCGTCTGGCCTGATGGAGTAGATGGCAGCGTGGGGGCTGAAGCCTGACGGGTCAGCCCTGAGGTTGGTGGAGCCCTGGTCAATCACATCCCCGATGATGTTCAGCTTTACCTGGGAGAGAGAGAGGGGGAGAAAGTAAATAAAGTAAAATAGTAAAATATCATAAGCCATTGTATAGTCACACAAAATACACATGTATGGATTTACATACACAGTTTAATGGACATGTGAATCACTTCCCTTAAGAATAATAAATATATATTGTGAGGGAGACATCTGCTGGATATATAAAGAGGCATGCAATGGGTAATAACAATTTAAATGGTTCATATCCTCATCATCAGGAAATGTACAGAAGGAATGGTAACTGTATGAGTGTAACTGGTCTTCATACTGTATGTCCTCAATGAGAACTTCATTACCATGTGTCATTAGATTACTGGCTACCGAAGAGGGTTGGAGGGAGCAGAGAGAGAGAGAGAGGGACAGAGAGAGAGAGAGAGGGAGAGAGGGACAGAGATGGACAGAGAGAGAGAGCGAGGAGGAAAGGAGGAGGAGAGGACAGAGTACAGCCAGTTCTCCATACACAACTAATTATGATGAGACAACACAGCCAAAGTGGTGTGCTGAGCAGTATTTCTGTCTGTAATAAAGCCCTTTTGTGGGGAAAAACAAATTCCGATTGGACGGGTCCGGCTCCCCAGTGAGTGGGCCTGGCTGCCAGGTGGGTGGGCCTATGCCCTCCCAAGGCCCACCCATGGCTGCACCCCTGCCCAGTCATGTGAAATCCAAAGATTAGAGCCTAATGCATTTATTTCAATTGACTTCTATGAACTGTAACTCAGTAAAAACTGAAATTGTTGCATGTTGCGTTTATCTTTTTTGTTCAGTATAATTCCAACATCTATTTGTACTTACAGAATCACTAGATGACCAGGTTAAATATGAGCTGTATTCTGTTACAGACGCTGCATGTGAAACGTCCTGCTCTGTTTTCCAGCCTGACAGCCATATGGGACAGTGGGAGGATGACAGACACCAGTCGAATCGATTCGTTTGTCCAGTTAGATGAAATAACCAGTAAACCATGTCTAACGTGGCAGCTGTCAGACGAACAGACCAGCCGATCGAACACTAATGACAGGGTTAGTTACATCACATGTTAGGATTGTAAGAGACCAATCACATCCTTCAATGTCCGGGCCCCTCTACAAGTCTGCCAATCTGACGTCAGAACAGCTCAAGTTCTACTGTATGTGTGTGTGCACAGCAGTCCTAAAAATAATGGAGGGAAGTGTTGTTGAGGTGAATATGAAATGTGACGCAGGCTGATGACACGTTAACGACGTACAAAGGCAGCAGACCCCTTGGTAGCTATCAGCTTGTTGGACATAGAGAAGAGTTGAACCACATGTCTATGGAGTTCACACGGTATCCTTGAATTCTTTGGGGTCCTTTGAGTTGAACCAATCACAGAGCTACATTTTGTCCTCCTGACCCCACCCCAGATATGACGTGAATCTCAGTGGACAGTTCAGCCAAAAGGGATGGAGGGGGTCTCTCTCACTCTCTCACTATTTTCAATGGAGACCTTCCAACTTCAATATCAGCAGCTGGCCAGAATTCTTTCCTTATTGTGACCCAACTCTTGTGAGACTAAAATGATCCCCAAATCTAATTTGGAAACATTATTTCTGAGTATACATCTATTGTATTAAATGTAATGTAAGTGTTTTATAAGTGCATCATACCCTAGGGACAATTCAGGGGTTAGAGGAAGGCTAGCTCGAGGACGTAACAGTCTCAGTCCCAAATGGCACCCTACATAGTGCACCACTTATGACCAGGGTGCCCATCGGGATCTGGTCTAAAGTAGTGCCCTATGTAGGGAATAGGGTGCCTTTTGGGATGTAAGCTAGAGTCCACATAGATCATCCACTAGCTAGCGAACAGATCCTTGCTTCATATTGCTTTTCGATGAGGCTAAATTGAATAAGCCCTGTAATGGGAGTATGGTACGTCAGAGAGAGGGACTGTGATTGGATGTGAATGCCCGGCTGATCAGAAGGAGTGCCTGCTGGGTGATTGGCTTGGAGCATGGAGTCAAACAGGTAGTCCTTTCAAAACAACTTCAATGATGATGACAACAACAACGATGATCCAACAAACTATCAATCAAACAACTAATCCTCGTCTCAAAGATCATGAGAGCTAACGGAGTGGAATGTCTCTTACCTTCTCAGTTCCCATACTAACTACTAATAAAACAATAACACAACATAATCAAACTTTAATCATAGGGCCAGCTGTCCTCCTACAGGTATCCTCTCCTTCACCTTCTAGCTCAGACAGCTGAGCCCAGCAAACACCCAGAATGTCAACCCTGACCCACTGTTACATTTCAGTGACCTTTCACTACACAGCGACCTCTCACACACTGAACTCTGGATGACTTCCTTTCTCTCAGGAAGTTAATGGTGTTCGACCTCTAAAACCCTCCCCCTAGTGTGTTCAAACCCATAACAGACCCAGAGAGAAAGAGGGGGACAGGAAAAAAGAGGCCTTTAGTATTCCGCTGGAGTACAGTAACCCGCTGGAGTATAGTAGCCAGCTGACTAGTAGTCCGCTGGAGTATAGTAGCCCGCTGGAGTACAGTAGCCAGCTGTGTAGTAGTCCGCTGGAGTATAGTAGTCCGCTGGAGTATAGCAGTCCGCTGGAGTATAGCAGTCCGCTGGAGTATAGTAGCCCGCTGGAGTATAGTAGTCCGCTGGAGTACAGTAGTCAGCTGTGTAGTAGTCCGCTGGAGTATAGTAGTCCGCTGGAGTATAGTAGTCCGCTGGAGTACAGTAGTCAGCTGTGTAGTAGTCCGCTGGAGTACAGTAGTCCGCTGGAGTACAGTAGTCCGCTGGAGTACAGTAGTCCGCTGGAGTACAGTAGTCCGCTGGAGTACAGTAGCCAGCTGTGTAGTAGTCCGCTGGAGTATAGTAGTCCGCTGGAGTATAGTAGTCCGCTGGAGTATAGTAGTCCGCTGGAGTACAGTAGCCAGCTGTGTAGTAGTCCGCTGGAGTATAGTAGTCCGCTGGAGTATAGTAGTCCGCTGGAGTACAGTAGCCCGCTGGAGTACAGTAGCCAGCTGGAGTACAGTAGTCCGCTGGAGTACAGTAGCCAGCTGTGTAGTAGTCCGCTGGAGTATAGTAGTCCGCTGGAGTATAGTAGTCCGCTGGAGTATAGTAGTCCGCTGGAGTATAGTAGTCTGCTGGAGTACAGTAGCCAGCTGTGTAGTAGTCCGCTGGAGTATAGCAGTCCGCTGGAGTATAGTAGTCAGCTGGAGTATAGTAGCCAGCTGTGTAGTAGTCCACTGGAGTATAGTAGTCCGCTGGAGTATAGTAGTCCGCTGTAGTATAGTAGTCAGCTGGAGTACAGTAGCCAGCTGGAGTACAGTAGCCAGCTGGAGTATAGTAGCCAGCTGTGTAGTAGTCTGCCGGAGTATAGTAACCCCCTGGAGTACAGTAACCCCCTGGAGTACAGTAGCCAGCTGGAGTACAGTAGCCCGCAGGAGTACAGTAACCCCCTGGAGTATAGTAGCCAGCTGGAGTACAGTAGCCAGCTGGAGTACAGTAGCCAGCTGGAGTACAGTAGCCAGCTGGAGTACAGTAACCCCCTGGAGTATAGTAGCCAGCTGGAGTACAGTAGTCAGCTGGAGTATAGTAGCCCGCTGGAGTATAGTAGTCAGCTGTATAGTAGTCAGCTGGAGTATAGTAGTCAGCTGGAGTATAGTAGTCAGCTGGAGTATAGTAGCCAGCTGTATAGTAGTCAGCTGGAGTATAGTAGCCAGCTGTATAGTAGCCAGCTGTATAGTAGCCAGCTGCAAAGTAGCCTGCTGGAGTATAGTAGCCAGCTGTATAGTAGCCAGCTGTTTAGTAGCCAGCTGGAGTATAGTAGCCAGCTTTATAGTAGTCAGCTGGAGTATAGTAGCCTGCTGGAGTATAGTAGATAGCTGTATAGTAGTCAGCTGGAGTATAGTAGCCAGCGGTATAGTAGTCAGCTGGAGTATAGTAGCCAGCGGTATAGTAGTCAGCTGGAGTATAGTAGCCAGCGGTATAGTAGTCAGCTGGAGTATAGTAGTCAGCTGGAGTATAGTAGCCAGCTGGATAGTAGTCAGCTGGAGTATAGTAGTCAGCTGTATAGTAGCCTGCTGGAGTATAGTAGCCTGCTGGAGTATAGTATTCAGCTGGAGTATAGTAGCCTGCTGTATAGTAGCCTGCTGGAGTATATTAGCCAGCTGTATAGTAGTCGGCTGGAGTATAGTAGCCAGCTGTATAGTAGTCAGCTGGAGTATAGTAGCCAGCTGTATAGTAGCCTGCTGGAGTATAGTAGCCAGCTGTATAGTAGTCAGCTGGAGTATAGTAGCCAGCCGGAGTATAGTAGCCAGCTGGAGTATAGTAGCCAGCTGGAGTATAGTAGCCAGCTGGAGTATAGTAGCCAGCTTTATAGTAGCCAGCTGGAGTATAGTAGCCAGCTGTATAGTAGTCAGCTGGAGTATAGTAGCCAGCTGTATAGTAGTCAGCTGGAGTATAGTAGCCAGCTGGAGTATAGTAGTCAGCTGTATAGTAGCCTGCTGGAGTATAGTAGCCAGCGGTATAGTAGCCTGCTGGAGTATAGTATTCAGCTGGAGTATAGTAGCCTGCTGTATAGTAGCCTGCTGGAGTATAGTAGCCAGCTGTATAGTAGTCAGTTGGAGTATAGTAGCCAGCTGTATAGTCGTCGGCTGGAGTATAGTAGCCAGCTGTATAGTAGTCAGCTGGAGTATAGTAGCCAGCTGTATAGTAGCCTGCTGGAGTATAGTAGCCAGCTGTATAGTAGTCAGCTGGAGTATAGTAGCCAGCCGGAGTATAGTAGTCAGCCGGAGTATAGTAGCCAGCTGGAGTATAGTAGCCAGCTGGAGTATAGTAGCCAGCTGTATAGTAGTCAGCTGGAGTATAGTAGCCAGCTTTATAGTAGTCAGCTGGAGTATAGTAGTCAGCTGGAGTATAGTAGTCAGCTGGAGTACAGTAGCCAGCTGGAGTACAGTAGCCAGCTGTATAGTAGTCAGCTGGAGTATAGTAGCCAGCTGTATAGTAGCCAGCTGTATAGTAGTCAGCTTTATAGTAGCCAGCTGGAGTATAGTAGCCAGCTGTATAGTAGCCAGCTGGAGTATAGTAGCCAGCTGTATAGTAGTCAGTGGGAGAATAGTAGCCAGCTGTATAGTAGCCAGCTGGAGTATAGTAGCCAGCTGTATAGTAGCCAGCTGGAGTATAGTAGCCAGCTGTATAGTAGCCAGCTGTATAGTAGTCAGCTGGAGTATAGTAGCCAGCTCTAGTATAGTAGTCAGCTGGAGTATAGTAGCCAGCTGTATAGTAGCCTGCTGGGGTATAGTAGCCAGCGGTATAGTAGTCAGTTGGAGTATAGTAGCCTGCTGGAGTATAGTAGCCAGCTGGAGTATAGCAGCCAGCCGGAGTATAGTAGCCAGCTGGAGTATAGTAGCCAGCTGGAGTATAGTATCCAGCTGGAGTATAGTAGCCAGCTGTATAGTAGTCAGCTGGAGTATAGTAGCCAGCTGTATAGTAGTCAGCTGGAGTATAGTAGCCAGCTTTATAGTAGCCAGCTGGAGTATAGTAGTCAGCTGGAGTACAGTAGCCAGCTGTATAGTAGTCAGCTGGAGTATAGTAGCCAGCTGTATAGTAGCCAGCTGTATAGTAGTCTGCTGGAGTATAGTAGTCAGCTGGAGTATAGTAGCCAGCTGGAGTATAGTAGCCAGCCGGAGTATAGTAGCCAGCTGTATAGTAGCCAGCTGTATAGTAGCCAGCTGGAGTATAGTAGCCAGCTGTATAGTAGTCAGTGGGAGAATAGTAGCCAGCTGTATAGTAGCCTGCTGGAGTATAGTAGCCAGCTGTATAGTAGCCAGCTGGAGTATAGTAGCCAGCTGTATAGTAGTCAGCTCTAGTATAGTAGTCAGCTGGAGTATAGTAGTCAGCTGGAGTATAGTACCCAGCTGTATAGCAGCCAGCTGTATAGTAGTCAGCTGGAGTATAGTACCCAGCTGTATAGCAGCCAGCTGTATAGTAGTCAGCTGGAGTATAGTAGCCAGCTGGAGTATAGTAGCCAGCTGGAGTATAGTAGCCAGCTGTATAGCAGCCAGCTGTATAGTAGTCAGCTGGAGTATAGTAGCCAGCTGTATAGTAGTCAGCTGGAGTATAGTAGCCAGCTGTATAGTAGCCAGCTGGAGTATAGTAGCCAGCTGGAGTATAGTAGCCAGCTGTATAGTAGTCAGCTGGAGTATAGTAGTCTCAGTCGTCTCACAGAGACAAAGCTTCTGTGTGTGTGACACTACAGTACCACAGTAAAGATTCTGTTTCTAAATGTTACTCTTCAGTTTGTGACGGCATCAACCAAGAGAAACCAAACATATACTAGGAGTAGGATCTTTTCAACTTCCAAATATAAGTTACCAACATTCTTCATTCAATTCAGTCATCACTAAGTTAACATCGGAGTGAAGGGTTCTGTATCTCTACAATGACATTTGGCCTAGTTATTCTTCTCTCCGGGAAGATCTCAATTCTCCTCGCGTCCTCTTGCCTCGTCTCCTTCTCAAAACCCATTGGAGGAGAAGGTCGGGGGGGAGGGACATCTGGCTTTCTCCTCCAATAGGTTTTGAGAAGGAGACGAGGAGAGTGCAATTGAGATCTTCCCTCTGTCTGTCTCGGTCTCTCTGTGCTCTCTCTCTCCCTACTGAGTTACTGATCCAGTCTGAGCCCCACCCTGTCAGACAGCTGAGCGATGCTTGTTACTCCCACCTGTCAACAACTCACTGATTGTTCACCTGCAATGCACTTGACGTGTCACAGAAACAGGTGCTTGGAGTGAGTGAGTGAATGAGAGAGAGAGTGAGTGAATGAGAGAGAGAGTGAGAGCGAGCGAGAGACCTACAGGGGAGGCCATTATTTTTTCTTCTTCTTAGAGCAGCAAATAGAAACTAAGAAATAGAAAGTAGGAATAGAAACTAATAGAAACTAATAGAAGCTTGTAAAGCACTTCCCCGAGCCAACACCAGCGGTTCTGCAGCAAAACTAGACAAGGACATCAACATTACCCAGCATTCACTACCACCACTGATACTAGACCAGAGACAATGACAAATAGACAGGGTGGTTTTGGTAATAACATGGCAGCCAGTCAGACAATAACATGGACAATCACAGACGCAACAAACAGTCAGTGATAAAATACAAAAAGTAACATACAGTAGGAATTCCCACAGTCAGCAATATCCCAATCTCACCAATAAAGAGATACAGTAATGTAACTGCAGGATAACATTGTATTCGCCATATCAAGCACATTACTCTACTCCCCTGACCTCCATGGCTTGACAAAACGCAGACCAGTGTGTGTGTGTGTGTGTGTGTGTGTGTGTGTGTGTGTGTGTGTGTGTGTGTGTGTGTGTGTGTGTGTGGGCCTCTGTGCCAGAATGTTAGATTTCTGCTAATCCAATAGTTGTCTCTCAAATAATTCAAGGAAATAGACGGCTGATTAAGCGTTGGCGCTGTTGTGCCGGTTTATGAGAAGGGCTGCCAGAAACCTTTTACTCCACATGGCGCAGTATACTGGCTTACTGGCACAAACACACAGACTACACCTCCAACCTGGGCTGTGTTCAGTACGACCAAATGGGATAAAACGGTTTGAATTGGAGAAGGACAATGAGCATTCTTATTGGACAATATCAGAGATAGTTGCTCTTCCATTTCAAAACCTTTTATGCTGTTTGGTACTACTGAACACGTCTAAAAAGAGAGCTCACTCCTGATTGGGTACAGGTTTGTTGGTTGTTATTGGGTGCATGTGCTTCCTGGTGCGTTGTGATTGGACTCACCAGGTTGGATGCGGACGCCTCAGCGAATGACAGTCCTCTGGGGATGATGAGGATGTGGTCCTGCTCTTTGCTGACTCGGACCTGGACACAACAACGTTAAAACACCGTGTTATGACCTTGAAACGTCACAGTGCTGCTGCTAACACTAACAAAACGTTAGGAACCTGAGGCTCAAACACACTGCTCCCAAACAAAAGGACGGGCACACAGTTGTCTGTGTCTTGAAAACATATCCTGAGGGTAGTCCTATAGACAGGGGATAGACACAACTCAGATGACACATACCTGCTTTCATTGTCTCAAAACACAGTTCTACAGAACAGGTTTATGATGAGTTATGACACGGTTATGAGTGAGGTTACTGCAAGGTTTATTTCTAACTGATGTAGGAGCTGGCGAAGTGTTCCCAGCTGAACAGGTTCTAATAAAGGTTTTTCTATGATTATCTAATGGTTGTCTTACTGTGATGTAAGGAGCTGGCGAAGTGTGTCCAGCTGAACAGGTTCTAATAAAGGTTTTTCTATGATTATCTAATGGTTGTCCTACTGTGATGTAGGAGCTGGCGCAGTGTGTCCAGCTGAACAGGTTCTAATAAAGGTTTTTCTATGATTATCTAATGGTTGTCCTACTGTGATGTAGGAGCTGGCGAAGTGTGCCCAGCTGAACAGGTCCACCAGTCTGTAGAGGCTGGCCAACTTGCAGCGTGTCTGCTTCTCCCCCTTCACCAGAGTGGTAGACTCCACTCCATACATGTCGTTGATGGGAGTGACCATTCCAAGGCCTGGAGAGGGGGCGAGCAGAGAAAGCGAAGCAGAGAGGGTTAAAAATTATTTTTTTATTTTATTGTTGAGTGTGGGGATTGATAGCTCTCTTGTTCTCTGTATAATTATCAATATGAATATATGAATAATGACATGAATCATTAACAATCAATACACACGGCCTGCATATTAGATTACCTGCAGCCTGCGAATCGAGACAGACCATGCTCTCTCCATTCTAAGCACTAAGGACATCAACTGTTCTAAGAGGAAACCAATTCAATCATTCAATACATATTTTATTTAGACAGACAAGATACTAAACAGATTTCAGATCAGTTGTTAATAACCGATAATAACCATCCGAGACAGAGGTAGATGACATCTGGGTTCGTCTCATCTAACCAACTGGTTCACTATAGAGTGCTCTACACTGGACAGTGGACACAAATAGCAACAAGCCATCCTTTGACACTGGCAATGTTAATATCAAAGAAAATTCTATGTAGTTACAGTACATTTTAAATAATTCAATAATCTTACTTCACATATTTCTTAAGTAATAAATAATACTTGACAATTTTATCCTTTTCATTCCTCATTTACAACAAATTACAGCAAATTCCATAACTTCACGCTGGTTGCTGAGATTAGTGGTGTTATTATGTGGACATATTATGGGATATATGAGGTATAACTGAGGACTCTATATTACAGTGGTTGTCGTGGTAATTCATCATTAGTTCCACATTCCGGGGTCTGTAATTGCATGATTGGAAACAGACTTCACATGTGGAAACCTGGACTGAACAGGGGATGAAAACAGAGGGAAATATGCAAGGCTTTTCCAGTCAGCTAGGAGGGACAGGTTACTGATAGATAGTGTGTGTTTCTGTGTATGAGTGTGCGTTCTACCAAGTGTGTGTGTGTGTGTGTCTGTACAGATTTGGAAGTCTCCACTTTTCAAAAACAATAGTTAAAAACGGGCCGTACCAACACTACTACTTACTGACAGGGGTTACTGACCGTACCAACACTACTTACTGAGGGGGGTTACGGGCCGTACCAACACTACTACTTACTGACGGGGGTTACTGATCGTACCAACACTACTTACTGAGGGAGGTTACTGACCGTACCAACACTACTTACTGAGGGGGGTTACGGGCCGTACCAACACTACTTACTGAGGGGGGTTACTGACCGTACCAACACTACTTACTGAGGGGGGTTACGGGCCATACCAACACTACTTACTGAGGGAGGTTACTGACCGTACCAACACTACTTACTGAGGGGGGTTACGGGCCGTACCAACACTACTTACTGAGGGGGGTTACGGGCCATACCAACACTACTTACTGAGGGAGGTTACTGACCGTACCAACACTACTTACTGAGGGGGGTTACGGGCCGTACCAACACTATTTACTGAGGGAGGTTACTGACCGTACCAACACTACTTACTGAGGGGGGTTACGGGCCGTACCAACACTATTTACTGAGGGAGGTTACTGACCGTACCAACACTACTTACTGAGGGGGGTTACGGGCCGTACCAACACTACTTACTGAGGGAGGTTACTGACCGTACCAACACTACTTACTGAGGGGGGTTACGGGCCGTACCAACACTACTTACTGAGGGGGGTTACTAACCGTACCAACACTACTTACTGAGTGGGGTTACTAACCGTACCAACACTACTTACTGAGGGAGGTTACGGACCGTACCAACACTACTTACTGGGGGGGGTTACGGGCCGTACCAACACTACTTACTGAGGGGGGTTAGGGGCCATACCAACACTACTACTTACTTAGGGGTGAGGTGCTGAACCCAGCCACGGATGAAGACATGAAAAAGTCAGCGATCTGTCGGAGGGCCAGGAGACCAGTGGGGTTGTTGCCTTTCTTCTTCTGCTCCTCAATCAGCCCCTCCAACTCATCCTTAAAGGCCTGGAGACGAGGAGAGAGAGAAAATGAAGAAGAAGAGAGAAACATTAATCACAGATTAGACTGGAGGTCCTTGGGTGTCCTCTCTCAGTAAACCCAGACTGACTGACTGGTCTAAACTGGCTGACCAGGAACAGAGAGGTCTATCCTTCTGTAATCTCCACGTCCTCAAGCCCCCTGCACTACTTACAGCAGTACTGATACATGCACACCCTTCTTTACCCCATTCTGTCTTCTCTTTCTTCCTCTCCATCTCTTTCTCTGTTCACCTCCCTTCCTGACTGTGACCCAGTGCTGCTCCCAAAGCACGGCCACAACTGGAACTAGGACAGGTAGAGCTAAGGATCAAGGAAACTGAGCCGAGTCACACGCAAACACACCGCCCACACACTCTTCAACAGCAGGGCTTAGATTTACCACAATGTTGACTATATTTAACCTCGCGAGTCATCAAATGAATTATGCCCAGTACAAGAGTTACAAGGCAATAACGTTGGTATCCCATTACATCTCATTATCTCTTTATAAAAACGACAGTATAATTTGCGAGATAAACGGTTTACAATAGCACGGTTAGTCGTGATGTACAGAAACACATCAATCGGGAAAATAGCATCGCATGTCAAATGTTATATATAAATATATAATATAAACCAGAAACAGAAACTGAATTGTAATAAACAAGTAACAGCTTGTTAGAATGACTGACAACGGGATGGGCCACCGTGTTGCAATTGTTGCTTTTGCAAGAGAGGAACCATTGTTCCGTTACTCAGGGACCTGGGTCAACTCTTATCAACGTCTTACAGCGCATCTCTTAACAAGATTCAGAGAGGGGGAAGAAATAGGACGTGACACCATTTCAGTACAATGACTTCCTAAATAGGAACACATCCAATATTCATGTTTGTATTCCATGTCTCTCACAGACACACACACACACTTGCATAAGAGTAGTCAACTCCACAACAGCCTGGGTATAGATTCAGAGTCTCACCCTAAACACAAAACATTTCTGACAGTCTACTCTTCTCTAACTCCCCCCCAGCCGGCTGGCCCCATGGGATAGTCCATTATTGTTTGCGGATGGTATTTCTCCCCTTGTGGGGGTGGTATTGTAAAATCTCTACAGCATCCCCTGGGAACACAGAACAGAACACAGAGCCAGTATAACTCTAGGGGTTCTGAGGGGTTCTGAGTCGGGGCCAAACATTCCGCTGTCGTTCGGGCCCTGTTGCCATAGTGACGGTTTTGGCTAGGTCTGGTTGCTGCACTGCAGTGGTGCGGATGTGGATAGGGTGTCTGCTGGGCTTGGGGTTTGTTCTGGACTTTTCTATTATACTGTCGACTGTGCTGTTACAGGCTGGAGTGAAAAGACTGGTCATAAACTCCATATTGTTCCCATGGTTCTATTTATCAGGCCTGGGGGGGATCCTGTGTGCGGAACTTGGTTACAACTGCCTTCATTACTTCTGAATCGGCATCAGTCTTAATAGTCTTTTACTGGAAAAGGCCTGCACGTGTGTATGACACACACACACACACACACACACACACACACACACACACACACACACACACACACACACACACACACACACACACACACACACACACACACACACTGTGGCAGGCATTTGCAGTGTGCGAGCTTGTGATGTGTTCAAAGACAGATTATAACGCTGAGCGGCAGGGATTTCATCCCCATCACCTTCATCTAACAGATTACAGTGGATGTGATCATGCATTTTTCAACCCTCTAATCCTCTGCAGACTAAAATAAAACACAGACACAGCTCACGGAAGAGCATGTTAGCTAGCTGCTGTGGTGTGTGTGTGTGTGTGTTTAAACCCACGAGGCAACCAGGTGCCATAACACTGTCCTAACATTGAGTTGAAACAAACAGCCAGAGCCCAAATCTAATCAGGCTGGCCTGGGGTCCTTCTCTTGACATGAATAGCTGTCCACCATCCTGCCTGAGGGGAAAAAAACAACACTAAACTGAAAAGCCAAGCCACGTTTCACAGAGAGTTTTCCCACTTTCACGAGCCACGTCTCTCCAGTTATTGGTTGGAGCATATGGGAGGACATGTGTGATTGGTTGGACGGTCAGGCTGTTATCCTCAAATCAGAAAGAGAGGATTCCGCGAGCATTCACAACGAAGAGATATTCATCTTTCAAAATGGCGTCTTTAATATAGTCTGAGCTTCTCTCTCATTATTAAGACATGCAGATTGGAGCTGGTCCAATAGCAGTCATTGTGAGAAGAAATCTCTTTGAGGATACACACTGACCGTCGGGTCCGTCGGACACAGCTCTGACACAAGGGCTACGATTAGGAGAATAACTCCAAAGACTTCCCCTTTTAATCGTATCGGAATAAAGGCTTATATTTTGTGTGAGAAAGCCATAAACAGCACTATATTAAAGCCTTCAGTGTATAAATGTTGCACAGCACATCTACAGTACGTAATATTTCTGTATTACCTAACGTGTTGTTAAAAGAAATCCGCATCGCATTCAACTATCTATTTGTTGGGATGATTCTCTTCCTGCTGTACGGCGGCTGACAGACAGGTAAGCCCG